>NW_020955349.1:643638-910705 GCF_003031625.1 Empidonax traillii
ATGTATGGCTGTTATATAAATAAATGGAAAACCTTAAGCATTGCGGAAGGTTATTCTTAACAAACTTATCAGAAATAAGAGAAAAAGCTTCTGGTATTGTGTAGGAATCCTTAGTTATTAATGTTCTTGATGTGCCTATTTTTGTCAGTTTCTTGTCCCTTAAGTTTATTGTAACTTATGAAGGCTACTTATATCTTTTGTATAGAGAGTGACCTTAAATGTTTTTTCTTACCCTAGAGGACATTTGAGATCAAGGATGGTTTCTCAGAATGTTTTTTTCTTGAAAATTAATATTTGTGTTCAGCACTAATGGCTTAACTTTAAGCACACAAGGCTTGCTCTCAGATCTTGGAAACATGTGGTTTTGATTTCACTGAGGCTCTTGATTTTGAATATCATTAACTCATGGCACTTGGAAACATTATTACAAGAATTTTTTGTGCCTTTTAATGTATTTTTAAATCACTGGAATTTTAATGCTTTCTTATTATACTCTATTTTTGGAACAAAGTGATATTGTATCCTTTGATGGTCTGTTCAACAATATAATAATAATAATTGGAATATTTTTATGCATTATTCATATAAGAACTAATAACGAATGCTTCGATCCACTCTGTACTAATGTGGCATTCTCTGCAGCTTGTAGAGAACTCAAGTCTTTTATTAGTTTCATGAGGTGTACACTGGAAGTGAATTGTACAATGGGATGGAAAACTGTCTCAGAGGATGGGGTAATGACATGTAGTAATAAAATCTTTAAGCTTTTGTTCACTCTGTCTGTGACATCTTATAATCAGTATTCAAAGCCCTCAGTGAGGTAACTGAGACTGAATGTGCCACTGGGGAGGTGCAGTATGAGAAGAGTTGGAACTAAGACTTTCTCATGCCCATGTACAGGGAATTTCTCAAACTTGCTTTTGCTTGTCCTCACCGTTTTTCTCTTGCACTCGTTCTGTTCTCTGGCTGATCTGGCAGAGGTTCATACGCTTCACTGAGTTGTGCTATACAGAGCTGTTTACTTGTTTTATTCAGTGGCACGTAGGTTTCCATTTCTTAATATCAATTGAACAAGCTTTATGTGTCTTGGAATGTGAGGTGGCAATATTTTAATTCCTCGTGTGAATTGTATTTCTAATACATGATGGGGAATTGCAGCGTTTCTAATACCTTCATTGCTCTGCGTTACTTGCCTGCTGCTGCAGCTGGCAACTGGGGGACAATGTGGACTTAGATAATGGCCTGAAACAGTGGAAGCACCTGCTGGCTCCTGGGTGTTTCCATCACCATTATGGAATCCTGCTGGTTGTGTGCAACGCTCGGCACTGGCACAGTTAACGTGGACCGATGTTTGCAGAGACACGGAGATGTGCATAAATAATGAACTCAGCCTGCTGAGACCTCGCAGAATTTGCATGAGGTTGATAGGTGTTGGAGAGTTCTCAAGATTGCCTTCATTAGTGATGCTAATGAATAGTGAAAATCATGGCCAAATTAACAAACCTCCAGTTCTGCTGATTCTTGAGGAAAAGTTGCTGTTACCAGGAGGGATGAAACTTAGCACGCAATATGCAAAAATTAGAAGACACCCCCCCCCACACACACCCCTTATGGACCAGGGCTATGTAGTTGGGTCACACACAGGAAAGTGAGTAGCCCCCAAAAAATCCCATGGAGATTGGTGATATATGCACTGCAGAGAGGAGGGCCTTCAGTTTTCCCCAGAACAGTGTATGTCTCTTCAGGCCTTTAGTGATCAAAACAACTATTTGTAGACAGCTGCAAGGCAGGATAATCAAGGCAGAGCCTAGTGTATAGCAATTAGTGTAAATTAGGCAATAGGGGGTGTAGAAAACTGGTACAGCACAAGACAGAGAGGAATTCTTAATCTGAATGCATAAGGTAACATGTTCTTAGTGTATTATCATTCTTTCAAGTCACGGCAGCAGTATTCCTCCATTACCAGTAGATAATAACTGAAAACCAGTGTCTTGTTCCTTTTCGTTGTCATTCCAAATATTCTATGTTGCTAACTGAGGAGTAGAACCCAAATATCACGTTTTTAGGTAGGTACCATAAGTATTCTCTGTCCAGATAATTCCTGGTTAGAAAAACCCTTAAAAGGTGCTCTGATTTCAAAGTATGTTCATCAGAGATACACAAGAAAAAAGCAAATTGTTTAATAGAACAAAAATAAAAGGGACTAAAACCAGAAGCACATGGGTGGGTATGTTAGTGGCTTGAAGGAATTGTCACATTTTTAAGCAATGAGAAAACTCATTTATTTTCATTTAGTCTTTGACATTTCCTTTGATGATACTTTCTAGAGCTAAGGGGGAATTTATTTAAATAACAGTATGAGAATTTAGATTTAATGTCTTCCTTTCAACTTGTTCAAACATACAATTTTTTATCACTTAGAAATATCTCAAGTTTATTGATTGATTTATGTATTGTATCAACACAGGGAGATGTACTTTAAACACTCTCTCCTAAACGTGATGATGACGTAAAAATACTGAAAAAAATATTAGGGATGTGATTCAAGCGGACGGCATTATTTAATCAGAAGGAAAGAGTGTTGAGTCAGTTTGTTACAGGAAACAAATGACAGAACAGCTCAGTTGTAGATGCGAGCAGTGTGCAGTAGCTTAAATGAAACTGAGGGCCTAAACTTGAAAACTTAGATTACTGAGGCAAGCGGAACGTTATTAGGAGAACGTAAAAAATATTTTGTCCTGGTGATCTAATCAGCCCTTCACAAACACGTCTGCAGCTGGTTTGCTTAACTGGCAAAACCCACAAATGGTTACTTTCTTCCTTGGTAAGATTTATTTGCCGTGATTGAATCAAGTTTGTGTTCTGTTCTTTTTACTAACCCCCACATCTGCCCCTTTTAAACTGTGGCATTGATAGCTCTTGGCTACTGTTGGGACCATGTTATTGCTGGGGCACAAAGCAGACCACACAGACACAGGCTAAAATGAATGAAAAAGACATCAAAGGCTCAATGTGTGTGGACTAATTTTTTTTTTTTTTAAAGTACAGAAATTCTGTATGTTTAAGTTTACTGCTCTGAATAAGTTTGTAAAGCAGTGCAAGTGTTTTTTATCGTATGTGGAATGACTTCTACCATTTCTTTTCCAAGTCCGAGTGTTCAAGTAAATAAAAAAAAAAAAAGTTTATCCTTTTACTATACTTAGGATAGTCTAAAGATTCTTTTAGCCTTCTAAAGTATTCTTTATTGCAGTCCTTGGGCAAAAACCCAACATGGCTAAGAATATATACGAATTGGAATTAATAATATGGAATGGGTTTTCATTCACTTTTTACTAGAATTTACCGTATCATTAATCATGTGGGAAGAGTGTAAACATGATAAAATGTATTTAAGATACATTAAGATACATTATTCAAAACCCTGGTTTTTTTAAACTAAAAAAGCAGGAAATTTTAAATGAATGATAAATATATTGGTTGTACCATGAGAAAATTCATAATCCTAGAAACGGTATGAATAAATTTCATCATGTTTACTGAATAACAGCTTTAGTTTAGTATTTTCCACGTGTTTTGTATGTTTTTATCTATAAATTTTCTTGATGTGCATGTAGTTTTTCAGATGTTAATATGTATAAATTTGTTCTTGTATGTTTTAGGACTATTTTGAAAGAGAGTGGTTTTGCAAGATACCTTCATTCAGCTGTCTTAATCAATGGAGCTATGCTCATTTTCGGTGGAAACACTCATAATGATACTTCCCTGAGCAATGGTGCAAAGTGTTTTTCAGCTGACTTCCTTGCATATGATATAGGTATGTGTTGTATTGTATTCTTCTCATTTGACTTTTGAATACCACAACGTTTCTTTCAAGTCCAGCTAATGTGATTCTTTAAAGTTTTGGTCCCAAACACCGTCAGGTTATTTAGAAATTGTACAGGTTTTTGTTCCATAATTTTCTAAAGTTTTTGGTTTGTGGGACAAAGCATAGTAGCAAAAATGATCAGTTTTAAAATATGTGCCTTATACTGTTTTACATTATGAATAGCAAATATATTGTTGAATGAATTACAAGAGTTGGTGCATTTTGGTATTACAAAAGTGAGTTGAACACAGACCCTTGTGTTATTACCTCTGAGTGCTGACATATTTTTCGTACAGAATATCTATATAGCACTAAGAACATGTGTTGCTGCAATTAAACATAACTGAAAACAACCCTCAAACAAACAAAAAACTACCAACTCCCCCCACACACACACTGAAATCAAGACATTTCCCCACAAGTAACAACTGAGGTTCCTAAAAAGGTCTGGAATGCTTTGGAAAATGCACTGCCTCCACAACGAGTCTGAATTGAAAATCAGGGAGTGGAGAAGCCAAGGTAGTTGGAGGTCTGAAAGGTGGGGAGAGTCAGATGGTGATGCTCAGGCAACTGCAAAAGGAGGAGTTTCCACAAGCTGAAAAGCTATTTGGAAACACAGGAATTCCACACCACAGAAGCCAGAGTGTCGAGAAACAGCTTCTTGGGAGATGGATTGTGACACATTAATACACACAGGTTGGGGCTGACAGCTGAGATGTGTGGATTTTTGCTGGATATCATCTTGTGGCAAGTTGCCTTCCCCCTTCCTGCCTCTTCCTAAGCATTTCCCATCAGAGTATTGATTAAAAGTTTCCTGTCTTTGAGACTCCAGTAATGGCTTGATCAGAATAACTGCATCGGTATTTGCCTGTTTCACCTGGAGAAATACCCTACTCACAGTCTGTAGCGTGAGCAGTCTGGCTGAGTGGGAGGAAAGTCCTGGGGGATATAGATCCCTCATTTAGATTACTGGAATAACTACATTAAGTGAATCATGGCAATAAAAGGATATGGAATACTTCTGGATCGTGTTATGGATAAACTGTGTTTTGATAGACATCAGTGCAGTGAAAATGTCCCAGCTCTCTGTGCCTAATTTCATGGGACAGAAGGCAGTCTTAGTAGGATGGTGCTAAAAAAGGTTTACTTCTGAAGCCCCAGAGCCTGCTGGTATGCGGTGCAAGTGTCAAAATACAAAAATCAAATTCCCAGCTATCCAAATTCAAAAGTAGAGGTGAACAGTAACAAAAGAACCCCACAAAACTTTGCCAGTAGCAGGCGGGGAGGAGGGGGAATGAAATGAGTGGGAATGACAGTTGTCATGAGATAATGTTTAATGGCACAAGGTGCAAGTTGTACACTTAGGAAATGATAGGAATTTTCTCCTTCACACTGAAGGAAATGACAGTTGCTTGTGTGTCTGAGTCAGGAGTGGCGTGTGGATGTAGAAATGGCTTACACAGGCCTAATGACAAGAAGAAAGAAGCGTTGGTGTCTTTCTCGAGGCCCAGGATATTTTTGTAATATTTTGGCAAAACACATTTCAGGAAGACAAACTCAGAGAGGACTCTGCATGGCAAGTGGTATTAAGGCCGACTGAAGCCTGGGGAGACTTCAGGAGATAATAAAAGTATGTGGTATATTTAATATCTCAAGAGAATGGCTGAGAGCAAAAAAGATTGTTGTTTGTAAATATATGATAAGAATACAGTTTGGAGGAAAAGTGTTTAAGATAAGAGAAAATGGGTGTCAACTTTCAGTCTGTAGAATGGTTCCAACCATTTGAACTGTGCAGTTATGGAAAAGCCTCCCTATAGGATTGTGAAGGCTAGAAATCTAAGGGAATTTAATGAATCCATAATCTGTTTCTTGTCTTGTTTATTGCCACTGCCGTTTTCACCACAAGTAGTTTTTTCCCCTTCCCTCATTTTCATGTCCACATTTTAAATACAAACATACAGTCCATATTTGGGCCAAAAAGCACAGACACTTGTCCTGGGAGTTAAAAAACGGGAAATGGAGCAGTCTGGGAAGTGGACTCGTGCATGATCCTGGTGAGAAGAGCCTGTGGATATTGCCTGCATCTATTTTTGGCAAGTGTTTATCAGCTGCCTACAGTGTTAGGAGAGGCTGAGACAAGATCCTTTTTATAGGGCTACTTAATGGCTCTTGATGGCATTCTGTACAGATATCAATGCAATGTGTTTGCTTTAATACAAAAATAATGAGTAAATGAAGTGCATGGAACATATATGGGTTATTTGCTGCAGGTTTCACCGAGTGTGCGAATAAAACCTTTGCAGAACAGTTGAATTTTTTTTTACTGTATCCCCGTATCACGTATTCCACAGCGTCTGGTAGGCATCTGATGATGTGAGCTATTGATTTTGTTCTTGCTTCAGTTTACATTTGGTTTTAATTTTTAGTGAAACAGAGCTCCCTCCTCATTTTGGAGGATAATATTACTTATTTGTCCACATTTATTTGTAGAATGTGCACTCATGAATCAAGAGTGCGAGTCCCAGGATCTAAGTGTAACTTTCTGACTTTCACATATCACATACTGCTTTATGAAAGTGTTTTATGCTGGTGTTTTGGTCTTTTTATTAAAAAGGAACAATATTTTGGTTTGTCCAGTTCATTATGCTGTTTAATATGGTATTGGTACCTTCTTGCAAGTCACATTCTGTATGTGTTATCAAACTGATGAAGTACAAAAGAAATGACTGTGGTAATTACTCTTTGGATGTAGTAATTACTCTTAAAAAAAATGAAATCTATGAAGATTGATTTGATTGCAACTTAATCTTTTCTATTATTCATTTCACCAAGTTAAAACCACAATTTCACAGACACACTTTTCCAGAAAACTTTAAATATTTTACTAAGAATTAAATAATTATGGAATGGGTAGATTTGCCAATTTTATGTATTTTGTATCCTGAGTTTCTGAACAATACTTGGAAGAAAAAATTTATGGTGCTATCAGCATCATGTTTCCTAGATACCTTGCAAGTGATGGAGTGTTATGCCCTGTCTAGTAAAAAAAATGGGTGTGTCTGGAAACCAGCTGAATCCTGGAGATAGAGTCTGTATTATTTATGTCAGGTTGGGCTATAGAGTACTTTTGATTATCTCTCCTATTATATGTGACATAGTCTTATGGATAGGTTGCTTCAGCTTTTTATTATCCATTAAAACATTGTTTTTCATATTAATGTGAAATAACTGTTTGGGTGGCTTCATCTCATTTTAGTTTAGCTTTCTAAATTGTTTGTTGCTCATGCAATTTGGTAATCCCCACTCCTCCTCCAGTCGAGGGAGATAAGTGTCTCTCAGAGAGCTAATAATTTTACCAAGCTTAGGAAAAAGTTGCTTTTTTCCCCCCTTTTTTTCTGAATCAGTCATTGCTCTCTAAGTTCTGACCTTAGTCTGTACATGTAAGTTTTTGAAGTTTAAGTGTGTCATGAGCCAAGAGCTCAGTTCAATCATTAGAAATCCTTGCAGCATATTTGTTAAAGCTGAAGTCTCAGAGATGTGGGGACGTTATAAAAACTATTATGATGCCATAATTTTCCTCCTTTAATATTGTTTGATATATTTCCTTAAATATTTGTTAGTATGTGGTGAGAAGACTGCTGTGTAAATGAGCTTTAGAAATCTGGTTTTGGTGTGCTTTTGTCCTCCTACGATATTTAACCACCACAGTTTCCCCCTGGTTGCTCTGCTGGCTCCTGAAAGTGCCTCAGCTGCTGAGATCCTGCCTGTTACACAGGTGACATCAGAGCTCAAACCAGGATGTTTATTCACTTCTTCCATGGTAGCATTTTGAAAGATACTTGCAGCAGTTTCCTCATTGAGCAAAGGAATTGCAGGAGGTGTGTATAGAAAAATTGTATCTGCGCTGCTTGTGAAAGTCTGTGCTCTGTGACAGCTCTTTGGGACTCGGGGAGTTACACGTGCAAGGGACAGTTTGTGTAGAGTCATCACACATAATAATGACAGTCAGTACCAGCTGGGATGGGCATGTCTGGAAATCTGGCTGCATATTTATAATTAATAATAGGGATTTAGCTTTCAAAATGCTATGATATCTTGTTCTTTAGTCTTTGCTGTGTAATTGAGAAACTATATATTAGGCCTGGTACCCTGAGTTCTCCCGACTCCTCAGCATTGCTTGGTAATATATAAAAAAGGCACACATTTGAGGGATTTGTAGAAGGAAAGTAGATATTCAGCACTAACTTTAAATTCTATGAAGTGCTTAGGTCCCATAGAGGTTAGTTTAAAAAAACATGTAGGACTGCATAGGACTAGATAGGAAGTGTGACATGTCAGTACTGATGTTTTGCTTGTCTTTTCTATTTGGTACAAAGTAAAGGTTTTTTTGGTGTTTTTTTTTTTGGGGGGGGGGTTTGTTTTGTTTTTGTTGGGGGTTTTGGGTTTTGGTTTTTGTTGTTGTTTTTGGTTGGTTGTGGGTTTTTTGTGTGTGTGTGTGTGTTTTGTTTTGTTTTGTTTTTTACTTATTATTGACCTCAAGTTCACCACTGTGTTTTCTGCCTGTGTAGTGGCAGAGTGGTTCAACAAGGCTCGTGTGCTGGGGAGTTTTTCTAAGTACTTGGTTAATTTAATTATATTCATTGTATAAGGAATAGAAAACACTTTAGAAAGAAACCATGGTTATCCGTCTACAATACAAAGTTCTAGTCCAACTGCTGCAAACTATTATTGTTTTGCAGAAATTGGTCTAATGAATAAATATCTCAATAACTGGGCTGAATTCTGTGAAAGGTTAAGAGTAGTGAAATAAAGAGCAAAGTAGTTCTTAGTTTTTTTAAAACACGTGTAAACAATATGAAATGACTTCACGAAGACATCTCATACTTTCACCATGAGAAAGGATTTTTTTGATGCAAGTTAGGAAAATCTGAGGTTGCTTTATATGTACATTTACATGAATTTGGGCAAAAATAGAACCTGGATCATCTCTGACATGGCTTCCAGTGTAGCTGAAATAAGTTAAAAACTCTTATGGATTCTTCTTGCTGCTGTTGACCTGTTGGTGTTGCAGCAGTTATAGTAAGCCCTCCCAGACAAAAGTCTCTGATAATGTCCTGAAAACCAGCAGAAGTTATGCTATGATTATTCAGTCACACTCCATCTTCTGGACTATGCTAACAACCGGCTTCTTGGAACCAGATTATGCCTTGTAGCCAGATTTGGAGAAAGAATCCTATCACTCTCTGTTCTGTTCTCCAGTCTTGGGAAGAAAAGAGGAGTTCATAACTGCAGCTTCATTTCTTCACTTTTGTCCTCAAGTCTTTCACAGAATCGCAGAACATGCTGAGTTGGGAGGGACCTAGAAGGATCAAGTCCAACTCTTAGCCCTGCACAGGACTTTGTATCTGATGGAAAGGTGGAAAAATCATATCATATCATGATATATCATGGATGAATGAAGAAAGACACATATTGTGTGTCTTCCTTATCCTGCCCTGTAATTAATGCTGCACTACTGATAAGTACATTGTATAAATCTGATTTATAATTTGTATGACATTAGCATTACTGGAAAGATTTTTCTCTCTCTAAGTGGGAGGCCGTGTCTGTGTGGGTTTTAATTTTCTGAACAACAACTCGGTTTTCACCGTGGGGATCCTGTTGAAGTAATACTTAAAAATAATTTAACCCCATCCCCCCCAAACCACCACTACCACAGTATGTATTTATATAAATATGTGTTACATACATATAAATATGTATGTGTACACAAATGTTGCTTATGTGCATGTTGAAGAACTTGTTTTATGTCATCTTCAGATAAAAATTTTGGAGCTGTACTCCAAACCTTTAGGGATAGATATGTGAAGTATTAGTTGCTTTGGTGTTTTTTTTTTTCTTTTTTTTTTAACTGTAGAACTGTGATACAGGAGCCACCATGTACTTAAAACTTGCATTTCTATTTCAATCAGAACTTAGAAAAGTAATTTAGATTATATTTTCTGAGTATACACATGCGAAATTTGCAAATGAAAATAGATTATTAGACACACAGAATCAGAGTTTAAAACAGACTCTAACTATTGAAACTAGTATTAAAATATATATGTATAATTAAATAGATGCTTTTATTCAAAGGTTAAGGATTTTTATTTTAGTTCCTGGCCAGATGGTACTGTTAGTAAGCATATATCTACCTAAGTTCCCTAAGTTGCAATTTATGAAGTATTTAGTCTCTGTCCTTTTGATCCACATATGCCAATGCTAAGGTATCTGGATATCCTAGAAATGCCTAGAGAAATACTGACAGGGAATCTCTATAAAAGCCAAAAACTGAAGTCATTGGAATGTGGCAGCTGTTTCTGTGCTCTCTCCTAACAGTTGTTGTATTTCAGCGTTGTTTGTATCTATGGCAGAGTGCAATAACACATATATTTACACCAATAACATACTCCACAATGTTTCCTTTGTAGTATGCAAATTCAATTGCTTATGAAAGACAGTATTACACTTGAAATATTAAGTTTCTTCCAGGGTATTCAAACAAAGCTTAAAAGCGTTTTCCTTTTTGGAAAAAAAATAATCAAAATTATCTCATGAGATTGACTTTAGTTCCACTTCTAATCAAAGCTATTGCTTGTATTTTGTAATAAAATGAGTTGTTTAGTCGTAAATTGTTTGCTTGTAAAATAAGTTGTTTCACCTCTAGTCTTTGTCATCGACAAAATGGGCAAGTTTAAATATCTGTAAATTTATTTTTTTCCTATGCAAACCCATTTATTTTTGCAATTCTCCCTCCTTCTGGAGTTACAAATGGATTATCAATGTGCCATCACAAAGAAAATGTAAAGCAGCCGCTGTGAAAGATTAAGTTTTATGTGTTCCTGAGCACTTAAGTCATAAATGTAGTTCTGGTGCAGTCTGTAATAGCAATTACCTCCATATCGCTGTGCTATTAGAAGAGCAGAGCCATAATAATGTAATGCACTAATTGCTCCATTTAATAGTAAAGCTTAAGGTTGTTGGTTTCTCTGTTGCTTAGGGAGTCACTGTTCTGTGTGTAGATGCCAGTTCTATAGTTTAAATTCAATCCATGCTGTTCTGAACCTTCTTGCCTTTGTGTTTTCCTAAGAGCAAGGAGATTTTTATTATCTGATTAAAGAAAAATATTTATGCAGTGTGGAAAGAATCCGAAAATAACTTTTTTTGTGCATAACTAACTTCCATGATGATTTCATTGTTTGTGTTTAGTCTTTAGTTGTCCAGAGTTACAAAAAAGAACTAGACAGAAGTGTAATGGTGTCCATACTTTGTGAACCGATATTAATTCTTTTAGAAGAGAAAAACTGAGTAATTATTGGAAATACATGAAGAGAAAATAGAAGCATAAACTGCCACTGGGATTCTATGTACAACATGAGGCTGCACTGCCAGCGTTGCAGACTGTGATTGAGCTGAATAAATACATTGGGATTTCAAATCTATTTAAATTGTTTGTAATTGAGAAATTGTTTGATAATGTAAACATGAAGTAGGTAGTTTCATACACCTTCCCTTAAAACTTATCTCCAAGTGTAGTAAGAGGTTGTCACGAAATCAGGCTGCCAGTGCAGAAATTTGATTCTGGAGGTAAAGTATGGAACATTGGTTGCCACTTTTTTAGAGACTGTCCTAACAATTTCCTATTTCCAGCAATATTATTTTTTTCATTTTTTTTTTTTTTAATAAACTGTTCACTGGAACAGCATTAACTTGGAGTAGTGAAAAGTGACCTCACTAGAACATTGAAGGTACTTTTGCTCAAGAGATGAAAACTTAAGGTGTAAATCCCACTGGGTAGGAAATGAACCTTTTTCTCCTACATCTTGGATCATTACTCTAACTACTCCTATACTATATAAAGAAAGTATTTTCTTTTATCGTGTTTAGAAGTATGAACCCTTCCCATTATTTGAAGAGAACTGTTAGAGTATCACTTTGAGATGGCCATGGGGCTTCTGTTCAGGCTTGAGTGCAGAATTGGGCATTGTGGGGTGGGGGATGAAGATGAATTGTAAATAAGCTGCTTTTCAATGCCTACAGTTTTGCAGCTGAGTTTTTATGGTTTTGTTTTTTTTTTTTTTCTGCAGGGGGAATTTTTCAGTTCCTTGATGTTCTCTTATTCTTTAGAAAGTATTGTAGAGTTGGAACTGAGTTGTCAAGATTTTCAGGGTTATTCTCATAGTCTTTTTAGTTGATGAAAATAATTAAGATGTCCTTAATGCACTTAATAAATCAGATGAAGAAATGGGAGAGCAGTCACCTTTAAAACACGCTGTAGATGTGCAGTTCTCTTAGATTTTCCTCTGTCAAAATTTAAATTTGAGATAGTTGGATTCTCATCTTTTATAATTTTCAGAACTGCTTTATTAACTTACTTCTGTCATGAATTGAATTGAGCTTTGTTAACTTGATTCTGCACCAGTTCTGCCCTAGTGTTTAAGTTGTTTCAAATCAGATGTGACTGGCAAGCTCAAACTTCAGACTACCCTCTACTGTTAGAGAGGTTTTTAATATGATGTTAACTATGTGTCTGAGGAGCAAAAAACATTCATAAAAAGACTTGCATGACTAACAGGATGAGCTAGGACTCTATGTTTGTCCCATTTTTGCTCCAGTCACATTTTGGTAAATTTGATCAGAGTTAGATTTTTAAAAACAAATCCACGTGTAAGTATTTTACTGGTATGACAATGGTGATTAGAAATGTGCTGGGTCTTTTTTTTCTCCCCAATAAAATGATACTGGGAAAGCTTCTAGTAATAGAGGTGTACTGTTGCAGCACTGAGAGGTTTTCTATGGAATGTCTTGGTCCTCTCTGATGCCAGTAATGCACTATTGACAGCAGGTTGTACATGAGAAGTGTTGAGGCCTGACCTGTTGGAGTGTGGACCCTGCAGTGCAAAGCTCAGTTGGGGTTTTTCTCTGCCAGCCTCAGCTGGGTTGCTTGAAATCTGGTGCTTTCCTGTGGTGTGTTTCATCACATAACAAATTTGTGTGACTGGCTGCTCACTCTGAGAGCCACTTCTGTGTCATCTGGTAACCATTTGATCTACACTAGAGGGGAGTATGAACCTTTTTCTTTTTCTTATCTCATTTCTAATGTGCTTATTCTTGAAGTAGAAGCCCTAGTAACAGAGAGAAATCCCCCAGTATTTCTCCCTGTACTTTTCAGTGACTAAAAATTCTACTAATCACTTTGGAATGAATGGTATTGTTCCTTCATCTGCTTAGGAAGTGGTTCTGTTAAAAGCAGTATGTTCTTCCATGTGCTTTGTGTTGTACTTGGTTACATGCAGAGACAATGGTAAATACAATGACTACCATGTCTTCCTTCCCCTTACTATCTGTGTAATATCTTATGAGTGCATAACATTTTATGGAGGAAAGTATTTTATTCTTTGCCCCATGGAGTTAGCCGTCATTATTAGACTTTATACAACACACAGAATGCTGTAATATTGATAAATAATGTTGTAATTCATACTGATTCACTGTTTGGCACTTTCTTCTTGGAACAGTCCACTGAAGTCTGGAAATTTGGGTACTTAGGGATGTTTAAAACAAGGTTGAAGATGACAGGCAGGAATGAATTCTATTTGGTCCTTTACCAAAACCCACCAAGAATCCTTTGGCTAACCACCAGGATTTTGTATCAATCTGCTTTGTTACTAACTCTGATTCTGCAGTTTTTATATGCATGTTCTCTATCCACTTCTCCACTCCTCTGTATGAGGGAGAGTGTGCTGACCAAATAGGTATTTCTTTTTTCTTCATGTCCAAATTGGTAGCTTTGCCACTGGTTTAAAATAAGGTGTCTCTCTCTGTATATAAATAAAGCCCTGCTTTTAGTTGGATTAAATTGGAGAGGTCTCTTCTCTCTTTAACTTGTTTTAAACTTTGGATTTAATCCCTATCTTTGTGTGTATAGAAGATTTTTTTTTAATGAAAAAACTGTAACCCCCTGCCTGATATGAAAGGTTTCCTGAAGGTTAACCCTACCTGTCTCCAAAATCTGTTATGACAAATTCTAGAAATGTTTTGCTTGCTCTGTAGAAAAGTACTTTCTTTCCTCCATTTTAAAGGTATTTGAAGTTTCAATCTGCAGGTGCTCCTTCTTTCTATTAATGTGGGATTTGAATTTTTGAAGTCTGTACAGTTCAAGCGGGAAATAATGAAGAAAGGACTAATTGTTCTAAAGAACTAATATTCCAGTCAGGAAAGAAACATGAAAGCACACCAGAACCATATTTGTACATGCTCCTGCAGATGACTAAAAAAATATGGTAGAATAGTTAATTTGACATGGAGATACAGCATTCATCTCAAATATGTGGTGAAAGGAAAGTGAATAGTAGCATTCTTAAATCAAGATAGCCAACGTAAGACAGTAATGAGTTGGGTTGCTCAGCTGGAGCTGTGGTAGTTTGTCTTAAAATGCTTATGAAAAGAGCTAAGCTCACTGTCATGGATGTTCCTTGAAAGTGTACGAATTGAAATCCTGTGGCTGATTTGAGAGTATGTAAATATTAGGGCACCATTACTGATCACTTGATAACACTGATGGCAATGCTTGTTGCTTTGGGTGTGGAAACTGGCTGTGAAGGCAGAGAACTCTGTGAAATAAAGCAACACTTCCATCAATGTCCTGTGGCCTTGATAAACGTCAGGATAGATCAGTGTTGCTGACAGGTTCTTGGAGCACCTAATCATCAAAGGGAGTACATGTTGATTTATTTTTAAGCAATTAAAATATAGCTTGCTGAAAACTTTTCAGATTATTTGACAAATGTTTTCGTATGTTTTTGTTTTGCCTTTCAGCTTGTGATGAATGGAAGATTTTACCAAAACCTAATCTGCATCGAGATGTCAACAGATTTGGTCACACTGCTGTTGTCAGTAATGGGTAAATGAAGTGTCTTTTAAATCTTCCTCACCATTTCTCTGAATGACAAAAACTTAAATCCTGTAGCAGAAATTATGCTTTTGTGGAGTATCTAATTTATTAAAGGGAAAAGTAGTGCTTGTCAGAGTCCTTACTTGTCTTAGGTAATCAGTCCAGCTAATCATCATCATAATCTGCCATGCTGTGGAATCTGTTCAATGGCATTTTAAGTTAACCTTCTAGTGTACTGAGGCATTTTCCCAGTATTGTGAGCCACAGTGAATTTGATATCTGGTACCAGCTGTAATCTTCATCTACCTCTGGTGGGAGAAATATTTTTCTCTTTGCAGCATGCTATAATTTCTTCTTCTTCTACAATCATAAAACAACCACGCAACTAAAATTTGCTTGGAAAAAGGCAATATTGGGATGATACAATCATCATCTTTAACCACTTGCAGGAGGAAAAGCCTGCCAGCATCTAGACAATATTAAGCATATTGCTTACCCTCTGGAAAATGTAGCATTCTTTCATATCATTTCGTGTTGAGTAGAGAAGCACAGTGAAGCTTCATCATCCAGAAACAGCAGCTAGAGTGGATCTGGAGGTTTCTGCATTTGGTGGCTGAGCTCTGCTGCTTTTACTCCAATCCCCAAAGATAAAATTGTAGGGCAAATGCCTCCTTTTTTTACTGGAAAACTTGTGGAAAACAGAGTTGGGGTTTAGAGGAATCTGCACTGGTTGCTTGTGTCAGTTTGACTTTTGCTGATTGCCAACCGGCCTGATATCTGATAGCTGCAGTGCTGTAGATCATTGTACCTCTTCTACATTATTCATCACACTAATAAACTCAGTATTAAGTATATGTGGGCCACTTACAGATCCTCTACCTAGGGATATTGTATAGGTCAGAAATAACAGAGGTGATGAGTAATGCTACAAATAAGAGTGTGACTGCATTTAACAAAAATAGCACTAGGTCGTAAGTCTGTACACAGACCACTTGACATTAATCAATTAACAGATTTATTCATTAAGAGAAAATTGCTTGGAATTAATGAATTCAACAACTGGCAGTTTTTCTTTCTGATTTGTACATTTCATGACATCTCAGCTGTGTCTTATACTTCAAGAATTGTCACTTTGAATGAATTACAATTAATGGTATTTTTGGTAGGCTTCTATGTACAAAAAAGTGCAATGCGAGATACTTTCCAGATTTCTGCCATTGGTAACTCTCTGATTAATTCTGTTTTAAGAGTATATGATAGAAGAGATACACAGTTTTTCTATTACTGTTTTTTACCTGAGACTGTTTGTAGTTTTAAATGAAAAGGTGAAGGACCCAAGGTTTTGCTTTTGATGTCAGCAGCCACTGCACCAGAAATATTACCAAAAAACCCCCAAATATCCATCTTGCCAATTGTTGCAGGCTGTCTTTGAAATCTTTGTGTGGAAAAATGGTCTTGTATTTCATGCTCTGTTCTCATTACTGAGCTGCAAAAAGGAAGAGTTTCCTCCAGAGCTCTTCATTGTTCTTTCCAGAAATGTGAGATGTGCCACTCCCTAATACAGAGAGAAAAGTGAACTTCCAGCAATTTTTTTTGTTAGTCTAAACTTCCATGGAGAAATAAATTGGAACTCTAATAATTAAAGAAACCACTGACAAAGTGTTTATTAGAGGAAAATGAAGAAAATTTTTTATAATGTTATGTGGGGGGTTTAATTATATACCAAAACAAATAAATCAATAAAATGTGTCTGCAGTAACAGTTATATTTACTTGATTTTTCCTAATAGGTCCATGTATATATTTGGGGGTTTTTCAAGTGTTCTGTTGAATGACATCCTCGTGTACAAACCTCCAAACTGTGAAGCATTCAGAGACGAAGAGCTGTGTAAAAATGCTCGTCCAGGAATAAGGTGCCTGTGGAACAAGAAACACTGTGAATCTTGGGAATCTGGACATGCTAATAACATCCTTAGAGCAAAATGTCCTAAGAAAACAGGTGAGTGAATTCCAGTATTTTAGTGTCAGATTTGCAACGTGATGGAGGAGATAGGGGGTGGTGGTGGACAACCCCCGGAATGTTAAAACTGTTCCTCTCTGGGAATACCCAGTGCAAGAGATTTATAGACAACTTTAAAAAAAAAACAAAACACATTCAGTTCTGGAATATTTTTGTATTTTAAATGCAGGGAAGTAGGTGCAAAAGAGCAAAAATTTAAAGTGCTAAGGGAAAGCATAACAGCAGTCAGGGCACAAATGGTCACTGCAGGTGATCCCTGGCATTACAGACATATGGAACTCTCCTACCTGTATGTGTCAATAAGTGAAAAGGAAAACAAGGCTGCTTCAAATAGATTGTCTATCAAACAGTAGCATTTGAACAGAATAAAATAGCACAGTCCCAGCTGGAAAAAAACAAGCCCTCTGCTGCAGAATGTCAGAATGGGTTCAAGTTTGTCATATGAATTTCTATCCTGTATTGTTTGAAAGAGCAATTTGGTGTTGTGAATAACTGTGCAACTTATTCCTAAAGCATTTTGGCTTGTCACAAATAAATTGCTTGTGAAAGCATTGTTCTTACGTGCCACATGAACAGAATATTTATCCCTGCTACATGAACCTACTATTTTTTTTCTGGGCATCTTTCATTTCGGCACAGTGTAAAATTGCTTCCCAAACTTTGGCTGCGTGCTGTATGTACAAACTGCCATGCAATTAAACTGACAGTCTATGTTTAATGCTTATTGAAAAGTTATTAGCACTGCTATTAATCAGCACTTCGAGACAGTTTATTTTTCTGTTAGCTTTTGCTTAGTTTCTGGACTAGCTATAAAGTTGCAAACTCATAAAATAAAAGATGCATGATAGAACAAAAGCGTTATCCAGCTGAAGTTCTTTGAAAAACTACTTTTGTACATTTTCATAACATTTAAAGATTGAAAGCCTAGAGAGTTTCGTCTATTTATATATACATAAAAAAGTCTTGAGGCAATGAATTCAATACAGATGAAAGTGGATCTTATAAAAAGCTGATCATATCAACAGATGCTTAAAAAAAACCCCAAACAAAACAAGGCACAGACAGAAAGGCTGAAGCAAAATGAAAAAGTTAGAACAGTTTCTAAAGTACAGCTGCTGCAGTGGCAATAAACTGCAGCTCAACTTGCAAGACGTGAGGTCTGTAGAATTCCAGTTCCAAATAAGTGGTGTGAACAGCACTGCTTCAATGCTGGCAAATTCTTCCAGTTTCAGGTGGTAATTTTTTGCCAAAGACAGTTTTTCTTATATTATTTTACATTACTTGGCTCAATTTTTACCTGATTGAGGGTATCACCTGAGAAACTGCTGATGGTCACTATTAAAGGATAAGCAGAAATTTTAGTGAGTTTTCAAAAGATCGATTCTTGGATGGAAAGGCTTCCCTGGTAAGAGAATCTCTTAAACTTGCATGATCCTGAGGCTAAAGGAGCCAAACTGAACAGGAGTTAAACACAGTAATTAGGGTAGAAAATGGTACAGATTCTCCTATTTTGAGTCATGGTGATTTTTCAGATTTTTGCCTCCTTTAAACAGCAGTAGCGATTTGTGTCTCAAACTATTTTAAATAACCTGAATTTAAGTCCAAGTATTAAGGATTTAACACGAAGTCTTTCTCAAACATGTTTTGTAGAGAAGGACAGAACTCTAAATTACCATAAAATGTCCATGTGTTGCTAATATCTGTCTTCGATATTTTTTTTATTTACTCTTTTTGTCTTCTTATCTTCTTGCATAGCCATCTAATATTTTTATCAGAAACCTGCACCTAAAGAGAATCTTTCTTCTGCGTTAAAGAAGTGGAGAAAGAATAGTTGAGAAAACTTCTTCCTACTCCTAATTTATGTATTGTGCTACAAGAGCTTGTATGCTGTAGACCAGTGAATATTCTTTCAGTTGATATGAGACTTCTGAGCCTTCGGGTGTAGTTGTAACTAAAGGAATTTTTAAAGGAGTAAATCTCATTAACTGATTAGAATTAATTTCCTGCGGTATAACTTAAACCTTTAAGAATGGCTAGAATTGAAATGGAGGATGTAACGGGAAAAGCTCTGGGCAAGTGTTTGAAAGGTGCTGTTATCCTCCTTTTGTGGGACCTTCCCTTCTGACTGTCGCTTGTGCCCCAGCTGCTGCAGACGACAGATGTTACCGCTACGCGGACTGCGCGAGCTGCACGGCCAACACCAACGGCTGCCAGTGGTGTGATGATAAGAAGTGCATTTCAGCAAACAGTAACTGTAGCATGGTGAGTCTTTGCAAGTCTTTGGGCATGTTATCAGTGCTGTTCCTTCTCTAGGCTTGTTTTGAGCACCGTCATCAGCAGCATGCTTGCCGGGCTTTTGCAGTAAAAATCTTGCAGAAGGCAAAAAAAAAAAAAAAAAAAATCTAGTTCAGGGTATACAAAATTACTCTTTAGGGTTGTGTTTAGCTCACTGTATGTTTCTCAGGAAAATACCATTGTCTCCTAATTAATGACATTTGAAAGGCCACAGAGTCCATTATTAACTTGTATTTTCTGCATATGTGGGGTACAGTACACGGGCAGAAACTGTGGAATCTTGTGAAGGGTGGCTGTTTGCCTTTTTTCCCTTTCAAACTCAACCGAGTCAGTCTCAGTCTTGGTATTCTGATCATTGATCAGCATAGAAATTTTTTTCTTTAAACCATGGACTGACTTGTCATCTCATTAAAGGAATATGAGCCTCTGTAACCACGAGATCAACTGGCTTGTGGTGATTTGGTGAGATTGTTCTGATGTTTTTAAGTACAAGCAATCAGATTGCATGGAGTTTATAGTTTTCTCCTTTTAATATTGCTTAGTGCCATGTTTTATACTTTATGTTGTTGTTCAGCAGCTGCTGCATCTCTTGCGTGTTCATTTGATTTTTGACAAGCTTCTAATAGTATTTTTGCTTTATAAATTTTGCCTCCTTATACTTTTCAGGGAGCTGCAGACACATGGCTGTACTTGAGTTCAAAATCCTTTCTTTGCACACTTCCATTAGTAAAAGTAGCTTGCTCTCTGTCTTGAACCTGTTGCAAATCAATCTTGTTCTCCAGACAGACAAATTAGGGTGTGAGTTGGATTGATTCTGACTCAAAGCTTGCCCGTTCAGAGTGAGCACAGCCAGCTCTAATCACTGGCATTTGTAGCTAGTCACTACTAATAAAAGCAGTGCAGACACAAATTCATCAGTGGCCATGTTATAAGTCTGTCAGAGGGATTTCACATTCCAGGCACTAATGCTTAGTTTCCTTTGTGATCTTCAAGGGCTCTTCTTTCCCTAACACGTTGTACTATATTAGGTACTAATTTTCTAACCGTGCTTTTCAACTCCTGAGCAAGGAACAGTTGCTAAGGAGCAGACCATCCTCGTGCCATAATAAATATGAAGCACTCGGTATTTTAGCACAAGCTTCTCAGTTCAGTGTCCTTCTCTGACAACCTTTCATAGCTAAGATTGTCAGCTTAATTAGCAACTGAAGCACCGGTCTTCTCTGTATCACTTCCTGTCTTTTATTCAGGGTTTGAAGTGGATAGCAAAGGCTGTTAGTGCAGTTACTGAAGAAATCAAAATGATTTCTTAAAAGAGGTGCCATCATAAATTGAAGGTGGTTGTTGCAAAATTAGTCTATTGGCCATGAGATGATGGAGGAAGGATTTTGCGTCTTCTATAAAACCCCACCAAAATAGCATCCACAGAACAGCTCCACGTGAAGAATGAGAATGGATCAGGCTGATTATCCGTTTTCATAGGCTGCTACTTCTGCACTAGGCCCATGAAATGAAAATGTTGTGACAGCACTGTGATAATATGGGATAACAAGCTGTAGACTCAGAAATATCACAAGGAGAAAGCCCCATTTTTGCAGCTGTACAGCTGATTTATGACTTAGATCATAGAACTCCAGATGAGACAGACAGTAACATTTTAGAATCTGCTGCTTTTGCAGCAGAAACTGGCCAGTATACTAAAGATACGCTGTCAACCCATTTGGTTTGGCCTCATGGTCACAGATATTTGCAAAGGAGCGATTGCTCTGCTGATTGGAGGGCCTGTAAAATGTGACAATTTCCCTGAAATAATTCTATTTGGATGGATGGACTTCATAAGCAGCGCTAATGCACTGATGATGCACAGATACCTGCCTGTAGTCACCATCTGACGTGAGTCAGCACGTTAACAGGACACTCTGGTCCTGCACACACTCATGGATCATCAAGGTATGTATCATACTCATATCTGATGTATCTGATGCAAGTCCAGGTCATTCTGGAGGTCTGACTCATTTCAGCACTGGAAAGCTGGTTTGTTTCTGTCTCAGTAAAACTCAGAGAATACTGGGATACTTCTGCATGCGATGTTTTTAATTAGCCCCATCATGTCTGATGCAAATGTTGAGGGGTTGCCCCACTGGGAAATAGTTTAGTTAAAGAAAAAGAGTGGTTTAAGATGGTACTGAAATTTCACAAGTGAGTAGGTTGGAGAGCAACCTAGCAGTAGTGCCTTGTTGGCTGGTTTTGACTATTAATTAGAGGGTTTTGTCTGTTGTAACAAGGATTTTGAGGGTTGCCCTGAGAAGTTACACCAAACTGCTTACAGTAGCTTTACATAGTACACTGAAGTTATTCGGTAATAAAATGTAGTTATTATACATAAAACAAGAACAAAAAGTTATTTAATTGTTATCTTTGAGACTGATGGAGCTAAAAAAGGGAAGATTACCTTTTCTCCCTTTTTTTCCAAAAATGTGCAAATACAGATACTTGTTTGCCATAGAGCAACTATAATTCTGTCTCTTGCTAGTACAGACTTCCTGAAATATCTTTATAGATTCCTCTTTCAAGCTCTTTCACAGAGCCTCTTGCATCTAACCCAGGGCCATTTTCAGCTTTAAAACACAGAATGTTGTGTAAGGCTTTGTCACAAAGAAGGAAATTATGATCAATGTACTTGCTCTTTTTCTCCCCCTCGTTGCCTGTCTACATCAAGAATGGAAATTCAAAGAGAAATATTTTGATAGACTTGTAAAACCAAAGATTCTGTGTACATGTCCCTCTAAGCACTATGCATCACTCTGTCTTCTAAAATTGGGAGAAACAGCTTTCTGTCATGCTCATATCTGCTTTTTTTCCCTAGATTCCTTGTCTTACATCTTCCTTCCTTCTTTTTTTTTTTCCCCCCAAAATTTCTGTGTCCTGTTTGTGATATACTTCTGATTTTTGTGGAGTATATTATACTGACTTTTGCAAGCAGTTCACTGTCCTTAAGTCTGTTACATTGATTTTGCATTTTGAACTTGCATTTGTACTCTGTAATATCCTAAGTGTCTTCCTGGTCCTTGGTAGTTCTGAAGTATTTTACCTATTTCTTGATAGATGAAAATCTCCAGATCAGGATCTGTTTAATGAGTTTATGAAACTGTATTCACTTCAAAAGCTTTATCTTGCATCTTGTGAGAATGATACTCCCTTAATGATCATCTTGTGCAGAAACTTGACTATATTTATAATTTACAATGGAAATATTCTCAAAACTCTTTACCAAAAAAAAAAAAAAAAAAAAGAAAAAAAGAAAAGGCTTTGGGGAGAGATTAATTTCATTTTAGATTGCTACACCTTTACAAGGTGTCATTTTTCTGGAGGTAGTAGCGTGGAAAAGTAAACAAAGAATTGGACTGCTCCTCAGGGAGGAGCTGCCCCATGATAGCAAAATCTTTTTATATCTTATGACAAATGAAATGGGAAATGACTGAAGAGGGCTGACCAATTGCAACAAAATACAAAGTTTCCTTTACTTAGGAGGACCAGAGGGAGCTTGAATTTTACAGTAATAAATTTTTTTTATCCTTTTGGTTTTGTTTTTTTTTTTTCCCTCTTCAGAAATGGAACCAAATAGTAGTTGATAAAGTGGCAGAGAGCCCCAATATATTGAGTAGTTTTTTTTAAGGATAGCAGTATATTAAGTCCACATTCTGGCCATAAAACTGTTCTGGTTTTTTCAGGCATATGTAGGCCCATTTGAGAATTGTGATTGCATTGAAATCCTGAAAGCACAGGAATGCTTTTTTGCTTGCCAGCCTTCCTTAACCTGTGCCCCAGGTGGTGTCAGTTCCCTAAATACAACACAAATTGGTATGTGATTTTAAAGTATTGTACATCTGAGTGTGGCAACATAAACTAAACACTGTTGAACCCAGGGAGGGTATGATGAAGAACATTCTCCTAAGGGATATGAGATCCTAGAGGATGCTTCAAAGAGAACTATAGTCCTACAGTGTTAAATATTTTTATACAGTGCCTTAAAGATGAGAATAATTTTCTTTTTGCAATACTTGCATCGCTTCCAGACAGTTATTGCCCTCTTTCAATGATGGGAGTCCTTGGGTGATACACTAATGCAAATAATAATAATTACAGCAATCTGCCTACATTCGAGGAATTCAAAGAATAGTCAAGAGGAAATGTATAAAGTAGTAGAAGGAAATATGAATAGAATCAAATTTATCTTGGAGGAAAAAAAGGAAAATTTATTACTAAGGAGTACCCAGCAGCAAGTTTTGGGAGTAGTTTCAGGGAAACAGTACAAATGTACAAGTTAATAATTTACAGTTGGACTAGACAAACTAGACAAGCTTATACTGTTAACCTGAAAAGTCCAGGAGGAGGAAAGAGGTACGCAATTGAATAGCAATTTCTGAAATTCTAAGATAAACTCCTTTGGTGTTTTCATTCTACAGTAAATATTCAGGAAATCACTGCAGTCCATAAGTCTGTCTAAATATCACCATATCAGGGTCAGTACTTAAAACATCTAAGTAAATCAGACATAAGAGGGAAGCTTTGTACATAACATGATTTACTCATTTTGGTGTTTAAACATTACAAATATCCTACAGCAATATAGCACTTCTGTAACAGATGGGCTGTCATCTTTTTGAATTTCATTGGGTTTGGTAGCTTAAGTTATAACCTTAATATTGTGTTAATATGAATTACCTATTGGATTCACTTCTACATTGAACTAATGAGATTGTTCAGGCAAGCAGTGTTTAAATTGGATTTAAGGGAAATAAGTGCTGGGAATAAGGGAATACAACAAAGAACATTTTTATAGAATAGTCACTGGTACTTTGAATTTTATTTTAAACATTAAATAACCAGCACACAACAAGCTTCATGATTAGAAAGCAGTAGAACAAGTATCTTGGTTTAGTTGAAAAATTGTAATCTGTGTGTAACACCACTGAAGAGTATATAATTTTTAAAAAAATCTGAATGTTAAGGGTATGTCAACATGAAGTGTTAAAAGTGAGTATTAGTTGAGATATTGTAGGTGAGCAGATGATGGTTACTTATGCCCTAAAATTCACTTCAGAGCATCTCTCAGGCAGTCCTGTGAGTGTGCTTCATGATGGAGTGGAGCTGAATGGGGGGTTGTATCAAAGGTTTTTTTGTGCTTTACTGTCTGTATGCATTTACTGGCCTAGACAGACATTCTGTTACTTGATGGCATTGCCTCTGGCTCTGTTTCATTCTGTGGTGTAGATACCTTCTACCTAGAACTGCTTCTCTGGTTCTTTTTGCCTCACAGTAGCCATTTTTCTAGGACAGAAAAATAGTGAGTACCTTTTATAATAAGCATCTGATCCAACAAAGGCGAAAAAATTAAAATACAATAAAGTCCCTAAACAGCAATGTTCTTCCCCAGGAATGAAGCTGGTTCTGTGTGAGATTGAGAATTCATTGTAACAATTGCATTATTTCAGGACTTTGAAAAAAAAATAAAAATAAAAGGAGAGTTCTTGTCTCCCCCCTTGCCTATCAGTGTCCATATTCCAGTACCAGTAACTGTGTAGCTTATTGTCACAATGTCCCTTTATATGTTGTTTAATCATACTCCAGGAGACTATTAGAATGGAAAGCACCCAAAATTTTCAGTAAATCATGCACTTACTACCCAAGTGCAATCCATTTTTGCTGCTATGTATTAATTCAATCTTTTGTTATTAGAGAGAGACAAGAATTGTGAGAGTTTGACAAGAAGCACCTCCAGAGGTCCCTTCTAATCTCGACCACTCTGTGGTTCTGTGAGTGTAAACCTGTCTTGCATTAGGACTTACTTCTAATTATTGCTGTGAAATTAGGCTGGTAGAGACAGCCTTATGGATGAGCTGATGCACTGGCTGAGGATTTAGGGCTGTTCATTAAGTACAATATCAATATTATGCCTTAATTAAAAGTACTATGCACAGGGAAGAAAGATTTGTATCCAAAATGCCTAACTTGGAAAGGGAGACTTCAGTTTTCAGGAAAAAAAGAGGAAAAAAAAAAAAAAAACAACCACCAAACCCACCAAAAGCCCCCCAAACAATAATTCCTTCAGTGTTACTGCCTTTCTTGTATACTGAGGTAACCAAAATATAATGTTATCCCTGGTTTCATGTCATGTGTAGAGCATATTCTTGCACTTTGGATGAATGATATGTAATTATTTTGTACCTTATGCCGCTTTTAAAGTTCTGTTTGACTGTTATGCTTGCTGTAACCTGCACAAGATGGAATAATTTAGTGAGAGTGTAATCCTTAATTACCAAAGAACAGAGATTTAGTTTAGTTGTTTAAGCTCTTCCTGGTCTCTGTACTGGGAATTGACCTCTTCAGAGTACTTCAAACTACACTCGTAGTTGTGTAGAGCAGGTGGGGTGATTTGTGCTCTAGAGATAAATTTCTTACTTTCAGCAACTGCTAAAGGAATCTGCACAAAGAGCTTAAATTCAGCCTGGCTTTTAGGTGGCCACGATTTTCTGGGAAGGATCCACCTGCTCTGTATTTCAGTTTTGACTTCTCTCTTTTTTAATAGTTTGACATGTGCTTGAGGTGCTGTTTCTGTCCCTTTTATTTTTATAGTCGGTTAAAAACTACACCAAATGTCACGTGAGGAATGAACAGATCTGCAACAAACTGACCAGCTGCAAGAGCTGCTCCCTGCACCTGAACTGCCAGTGGGACCAGAGGCAGCAGGAGTGCCAGGCACTACCTGGTAAGGGCTGTGGGCTGCTGACACTGTTACTTTTGCTAGCTGGTTTTACTGTATAAATTGTAATTCAATTATACTTCAATTCTCCTCTGCAGATAGGGCCCAAGATCTGGGTTCTTGATTGTCTAATGTTGGTACTACTATGAAAGCAGTGAATATTAAAATGCTAATATGAAATATTCTCAGAAGGTGGCTGTTAACATTCTGAAATAATATTTATTCTGTAATTTATATTCATAACTATGTGTATGCAGTTAGATGCCAGAACCTTTTCCATTTGATCTTTATGGCCAGATGAAATTAATGAACACATTTTTTTCCACAGAGATTATTCATTAAATAATTTGAATCAGTTTATTCTGTGCAGTTTAAAACAGAATTTGTGCATTCTTTGTCAAGACTGACTATAACAGTTGCTCCAAATTACTTACTTATCTTTTAATAGTTACCTGAGTGTGAATCAAACTGTAAAATGTTGAAGAGGAAATGTTCTCAATATGTTATCAGAATTTCCAATCATTCTAACTGCATTTGTGTCTAGGCAAATATAAATGCAGAGATAGGATGATAAAGGTAGGGTAAAGTAGATCTCTTAATTCTACATAAAACTGAAGTAAAGGGATGGGTTAAAACACTATTAATTATGTACATATTCTAATCTTAATATTGTGTTTAATTCTGAGCAGGGAAGAAATATTGGCAAAAGATTATTGTTATGCTGAAACTTAGCATATATCTTTTAAAAACATAAAAAACCCAATTTTAAGTTTCTTTCCATAAAAATACACTAATATTTGTGATGCTACTTAGTATTTCAGAACTTAGGTGACATGAAAAGGAAAACTGAGTGTGGGATGTGTTTTGATTTACGATGTCAGGAAGTTAAAATTCAGACACCCTTGGGTTTTTTAACAGTTTTTTTCGGATCAGCTTTAATCATATGCTTTTTGCACCAGCTCATCTGTGTGGAGAGAGATGGAGCCATATTGGAGATGCCTGCCTGCACATAAATTCTAGCCGGGAAAGCTACGACAATGCTAAGCTGTATTGCTACAATTTAAGTGGAAATCTTGCCTCATTAACAACCTCGAAAGAAGTGGAGTTTGTTCTGGATGAAATACAGAAGTATACACTTCAGGTAACCTGAGTAACTAATTGATGCTCATGTGAAATAAATTTGCTTGGAGAAATCTGTTTTAGGCTTTTGTCCAAAGACAGGGAAGTTTTTGCCTCCAAAGAAATGTAACGTGGTGTTGAAGACTGGTATCAGTGATGTGTAGGTATTAAGCAAATCTCATGTTTAAAGCTGATGATGCAGCAGTTCCCAAGTGTTTCTCCTTACCTGATTTAAATGTTAAAATGTACTGCTTACCTGTGACAGAATATTTGCTCAAGAGAATGAGTGGATCACTTTGGTGCCCTGGTTTCAGCTGTGATTGAGTTAATTTTCTTTTTGGTGGCTGGTACAGAGCTGTGTGTTGGATTTAGCACAAGAATAATGCTGATCAGGAGAGGTGCTTGAGGACTGGGAAAAAGCAAATATCACCCTGGTCTTTAAAAAGGGCAAGAAAGAGGACCCAGGGAACTACCAGTCAGTCAATCTCACCTTAATCCCTGGAAAGGTGATGGAGCTCTTCATTCTGGAGGCCATCAGTATCCACGTGGGTGACAAGGAGGTGATCAGAAGTAGCCAACATGGATTCACTAAAGGTAAATCATGGCTGAGAAACCTGATTGCCTTGTAGGATGAAACAGTGACCTCGATGGATGAGGGGAGAGCAGTGGATTTTGTCTACCTGGTCTCCAGCAAGGCTTTTGACACTGCCCCTTACAACATACCCATGGGTGAACTCAGGAGGTGTTCCACTTGGGCTTTATTCCTCTCTCATTTTCATTTCTATTATTATAATAAAAATATTTTGTTTCAATGACTAAACAGGTCTTAACCCACAAGACTTACCTTTTCTTTCCGATTCTCCTCCGTGACGAAGCTGGGGACAGGTCAGCAAGTGGCTGAGTGCTACTTAGTTGCCTGCTGAGGCTTTACCATGAATTCTCAGAGATCTCAGCCCTTAATACAGTATGACAGGAGGATCAAAATTCTCTTCACTAACAGAGAAAATCTGACTTTTCACACTAGTACCTGTAAAACTTCTCGAAGGATTGTTTTTGCGTGGTGAATAGCTGGGCTGCAAGCGGTCGAGGACAATGAGGTACTAAAGATGGAAACTTCTCCAGAAGAGCCCAACTTCCTACATGGCTGGCATTTGGGATCAAAGGGTCACAGAGAAGCTGTGCTAGTATGTGAAACATGGAGAAATTCTCTCTAATTAGCAGGAGCTAATTAGCTTTCTCTGATAAAGGTGATGGAGAGAGAGGGCTGAAAACTCTTCCATGCCTCTGGCAAATACAGTAAGCTACCCTCAGAATATTCCCCGGAAAAGTGATCCACATTAATTTTTGTTAACTGTGGGACAAGAGAAGACAAGATTAATTACCTGTTCCTGGGTGGTCAGGTTCAGTGTTTGAGCAGTTTATTATTCAAATTCTTATTGCTGGTTTTAAACATAATTGGTGCAAGTATATGAAATATAAGTATGCTCAAAAATGTCAAACAGTGTACTCTCAGATGAGATGTCTTAGGAGAGTAAGATTCCATTATAAGCAAATCAGTTCTTTTTAGCAAAGGGCATTTTTAGAAGTGTGTATTTTGTTTTGTGAAAGATGTAGTGTTTCTTTGTCTATATCAAATTTTCAAGTAGCTTAGGATTTTACAGTTACAGGAAAATGAGAGATAATTGTGAACAATAATTAAAGCTTGTATCAAACTAGTATGTGATTTACAAAGTTGTTATGCTGCAGATGAATTGAGAAGCATATGAAGGAAATAACAAGGATTGTCTTACTGAATCTTCAAGCAAAGGTTTAGGGACATATATTGTGAAACAAAATATTCTCTAATTATCATTTTTAACATTCCATTTTAAAAAGGAGATACAAACATTGATTAAGTACTTGAGGTTTTTCTGGAGCAAATTTTTTTAGTGGAAAAGTATGTATTTTTTATTATTTGTTAATGAAGGAGAGAGACAAAGATCAGTAATTCTGTGTCAGAAGTTCTTCCCTGATATTGTACTTAGTGCAGCCTTGAAACACATCCTGTCCGTCCACTCTTTGATACAAGTTAATGTTGAAAAAATCACTGAGACCAAAAGAACAAAACCATATTGGCAACATGATTGCTGGAATTATTTAGTTTGATGCCTTTTTTTTTTTTTTTTGTCTTTTTTATCCCCAAATTCCTATTAAAATACTGCACAGGGGGGGCCTTCAAATATAATCTGTGATAGAGTATTGATATGACTGATATTACCTGGCTGGCTTGAGGTGTAGATGAGAAATAGTTGTTTGGGTTTTTTTATTGTTTGAAAGCAAGATTTTTCTTACATTTCAAAGCTTAGAATTGCTACAAGGTGACATCCTGCTGAGCATATCTTTATTTAAATGAAGTATGTCCTGAGCCAGTGTGGTGATGTAAATTTGAGATACCTCAAATACAGTTTAAGCAATTGTAGAGAAATGTATACACTTTAGAAGTATATCTTGGGTTAAACAATCATTTAGCTATCAGAATCTCTAATGAAATGCTACCATGACTTATCCTGGTGTTTATAGTGGCAGTCAGGAAAAAGAACCCGATTCCTTTCATTCGTATCTGTCCATCCAGTTGCATTTGTTCAGTGTGTGACGGCCTAAAGGTGTTATCAGGTGTGACAGAGGCTCTCTGCAACTTCTTGATCTTCTTTTGTCTGCCTTTTCCTCTCAAACTGCAATCATAATGATTTAAGGAGTGAGATTTCATTTTAGATGTCTTATTTCTGGAACAGGTGGTGGTGGTGTGGAGCTCACAAATGTAGTCAGAGCAGCTGTAAGGTGAACATCGTGTCTTTAATCTCTTTGATCTGTGGTGGAGTTTGACCTGTGTGGTTAATATCAAAGGCTTTGAAACTTTTAGCCTGAAAAAAGAAAGGTTTCACAAGTTTTCAGGATGCATGGATTTGTCAGAGCAGCATTTGGAAATAAGAATATGATTCTGATTTTGAATCTGTGTTACTTGGTATTCTTATATTGAGAAAATAAAAAACAACTGTTGTGTATTTAACAAACTGTTAAAATAGTAAATACTACAGCCTGGAAAGACTTGAGAGTTCTTTATTGTTCACAGAAACATTGTGTGACTTTGTAGATTGTTTCCTAATACACAAAGTCCTTGTTCTGGCACAAATTTAGGACATTTCTTTATCATATTTAGAATAATACTTGATGCTTTGGAAAGATTCAGTGGGAGGAGGCTGCCATTTGTCTCTACACCCTACCCAGACTTCACTGTGTGTAAATAATTTCTCCTAATCCCTGTACTAAACTGGAAATCCATAAGTTACCTCTTTTTAAAGGGTAAGGAGAAGGTTATTCTGGTACTAAAGAAGGAGAAAAGACAAAGATCTTTGTGGTATGAAGTCCAAACACTGTTGATTTTGCAGATGTATTCTGAAACTACCACTGGTAGTTTTAAAGTCTAGTTTGTGTTTTTAATTAAAAATAAATTAAATTCTTTAAGAGAATGCCAAAGTAAACATAGTAGATAGACTGCAGATTACCACACTAAAGCAAAATGACACTTGATATTTTTTTATTATATACATTTTTTGACCTAGTAAGCAAAATGTTATGAAAGGGAAGATTTGAAGTTTTCTGCAAAGTAGATTAAACAGCAGTATGAGGTTAATTAACTGTTCCTGCTAATATTCAAATGTTGTATATTCATTTAAAAGTGCAATTAGCTCCCTTGGGAGTTTGCTTGCAACTGTGGGATTTAACTAAAAATAATAATTTTCTTGTTAGCATGCAATAAATTCTGAGAAGATTCTGTTTTGGTGTAGTAAGCATAAACAAAGAAGAGAACAGTTTTACACAATGCCTTTCATTATGTAAACTGTTTGCAATTTTTCCTTTGACTCACTGCTCACAAGGCCAAGCATCTTTTTATAAATTACACTGGAGTTCAGGTTGCAGTTAATTAGTGAGCTTTGCCTAGCAATGTTATTCCTTGTTAGTTCAAAGTATTCTCAGAGGGCTGTATTTTCATGGTTTTATTCTATGTGTGGTTGTGGTCAAGCTGACATCTACTTTTTTCTTTTTTTCTTTTTTTTTTCTGAATTACTCTCCTTATTACAATTTCTAGCAGTCCCACTTTCCTGTTGTGGTTTTGGAAGTCTAATTAATTATTTCAGCACTTTTTCTCCAGATTAGAGTCATTACATTGAGTGTCCATTGGCTCACCTCTGGTTTAACTGCCTTCCTACATTCAGGAAGTGAAGCTCAACTCATTTTGGATGCCTGAGAACTAAAATTTAAAAAAAAAAATGTCCCCTATAAAGAAGAACCCAAAACCCCCCTGGAATACTAGTTATAATCTTTGTAGATGGAATTGGGAAGTTCTATTTTTTCAGTTTGCCAGATTGTCCTTTTTGTTTTTAACCAATGGCACTACAGAATGTTTTAAGAAGAGTAGGAGAATTAAGTGTTCTCATGACCTAATGCATGACCACCTACTACTGATTGCATCTAGATTTCATCATATGTGTCTAATGGATACTGAAACCCTTAAAAATCAGGAAATTTGCTCCCACTGCCTAAAATATGTCATTCACTGGGTAAATATTTACAAAATATGAAACATGACATTATTTAGCATGGTCAGAATGGATGCAGAGTTCAAGAATGGAAACCAAGCAGTGTGACTGTCTGTGGGATGAAGGGTTTCTCTTTCTGTAGTTGCTGTTTGCAGTAAGCAGGGTTTTTGTTCATAATGATGCACAAAAGAGGCAAATTAACTGCAAGCCCTTCTCCAGCCTGTGAATTTTGTGGAAATATCAGTATCAAGAGGCCCCTGTGTTTTAACAAAGTTTAATTTTGTGTTTCATCCTCGAATAACTGTGTAATTGGGAATCAAGGAGTTTGAAAAATTCGTGATAAGTTTGTTGTGTTGATAAGGTGTTGTGAGGCACATAATAGAAAATGAGACAGAATTGTGTCCTACGCTTCCAGGGCATTTTAAGGTCCAAAATAAAAGGAATTTAGGTAAAGGTGGAGATAAAATTTTGAAAGAGAGATGTTATTCCTAAGCAATTTGCATAATTAAGAAACAGAGGATGTTTTTGAGCCTCAGTGGTAATTGGCTATTCAGTAAAGGTAGCCTTGCTCACTTCACTCATTTGCAAATTATTCAGCTCTCATTAGATCAGTGCTGAAGCAGCAGAAGTACCTGAAAAAAATGTGTCATGGCTACAAATGATTCTATTCACTATAGATCTCAAGGCAACTTAATCTGATTTAAATTCTCTGAGTAAACAGTAGATTTAACATGAAGTATCAGCTCTCTAGTTATGATTACACGTATTTCCTTTCTAGCATAGTTCCATAATTACTGTTTAAAAGAAAATTACGATTATGCAATTCAGAAAAAGAGAAGATCATATTTTTGAAGTTATTAGTCATCAAAGTTTAACAAATTCCTGCAGTGGCTAAAAGCTGGCCTTATGTTCAGTTCAATAGAGCTGTAAAGGAGAACACAGAATGATGTTCTATTGGTATGCATTGTATGATTGCAATTTTGCTCCGTCAGATGAAATTGAAGCCTTGTCCAGCAATTTTTCTCAGAATTAAATAATTCTGAAATCTTTCTTAACGTAACGGTTGATTTCTCCCTTAAAGGAAGGGGTTTTGCCAAGTTTTTATCATTGTTATAAAAGATTGTTCTATGAAAACAGATAAACTTTGACTAGCTGTATTTCAAACACAAATATATAGCTTCCAAGATGGGCTGTGGCTTCTAAAAAATAGCCTAGAAAGATATAGATGGGAGGACAAATGTATTCTAGAGATGATTCTGAATTTTAACTAGTGTAGTGGGATAAGGCTATGAAATATTTCTCAAGGTACATTTGATTATGTTCTTCATTGCAACATTAGTAAGGCCCATTACAACTTTTCCCAAGATGGATTTGATCACCTGCTGTGTATTGCATTGCTTTGTTTTGCTGTAAAATTTTACTCTGCTAGCTTCTGTGTTTTTCCTTTTTCCTCTTTTTCTTTTTCTTCCTTTTTTTTTTTTTCCTTAATTATTACCTTTTTTTTTTTTGAGTAAGTTTGATTGTGGTTGTTGTTGCTTTAACACGAATTGTACATTATGTATAAAGGGAATTTTTATAAATGTACCTAGATAGAAAGAAAAAACAAGTCTTCAATCTCTCTGAGGAGTAGCTTTCTTCCTAATTTTCCGTGTTGAGTAAGGATCATCTGAACTTTCAGTAAAACTGATATACTTGAGAAGAAAAAAAAGGAAACATTCAGGGCTGATTTTCTGTCTGCAAGTGTTTTTCTGAAGCATTGATTTGTAGTGTACTTTTCACCCACCTGGTTTGATAGTAAGTATTTTTCGAGAGGCCTGTGACCTGGAATCCTGCATCAGCAAAATCTGGGTCCAGAGAGCCAGCAATCTCCTTCCCTTCCTGTCTGATCCTCTTCCAAAGAAGCATCTTTGGCAAGATATCAAAATAAAGGGATCGGCTTCCCACATTCATTTGGCATTAAATGAAACAACCATACAGTTCAAGAAAATGATGTTCGACTCTCATTATTTCTTAAACCTCAAGAAGAAGCTGGATTGGCGTTCTCATTCAACACCTTTGAAGTCCTTCAGTTGCTTCAAGCACTTTGAGACTCTCAGCTATTATGACTGAACCTTTCCTCAGTCTGAGAGATAATTTAGAGTAGATTTATGCTTTTCTTTTTGGGAGAAGTTAGTTTGATAGCTACAGAACCCTGGTGGCTTCAGGTGTCAAATGTGGAACTTGCTGGATTATCTCTTCCCAGCTGGATTTTTCCTGTTTGCTTTCGTGCAGTGGAGCAGCAGTGATTTTCTCTGCTAAACTTTGCTGATATCAACACACAATCTCTGCTGTTACCAGCAGTCTTCACCTCTGGCCCACCATGTCATAGAATTGATGCCACATAATTAAATATACATGTTTAGCACATCACTGGAGCATCTGTGAGGCTTTACTTGGATAATCTGTCTTTGGCATGCCCAGAGCAGCATAAGAGACCCTGCAAGGTCACAGCTTTGATGGCTTGTATTTGATAGCACACTCATCAGTGTTCAGGTCTGTATTATGATGTCCTGTGCTAGCAAAGAGCCAAAGATGGTACCTATGGAATTTGAGATGCCTGACATGATGACTATTAACTGTCCAGAGAGTACAGCTGTTAAGAGATGATTATGATTATGGTATGTGTTGCTTGGATAGAAATCTTTCATTTCAGGGATGCTACTTTTATCTCCTGTGGCTTCTTTGGCTTTTCTGATTCTCTCTGGGACTTCATCATCGTTAAAGGGGTTCCAAGACAATCTCTTACTCAAACAGAAGAGTTTATCTCCAATGTCACTGCTGCACTGTCAGTTTTCATTATTGGCCTAACATGCTTTTCACCAGAGCTGGAGTAGGATCTCTGGTTATTTGTGTGCTGATGCTGAGGCCAAATTATTTGGCAGTGCAATTGAAACAGTCAGTAATATGTTGAAGGTTCTCTTAGCTGAAATCCCTTGATCCCAAAGTAGGCATGTAGGGTTGGTTTAGGTCTGTGTTTGTCAGCAATTTATCCTGCCTAAGACCCTGACATATTTTTTTATACATGCTTGGTGTGCACACACAGCATTCCACAGAGAGATGTCTGGAGATACGCATAGATATCCAAGGTTTTTTTGAGGCACGTGGACCATGTGCATAGACAGCAATCTAGGCAACTAAACAACAAATAAGACAACAGATGTATTACCCACCATTTTCCAGATGCCCAGGTTGCACTTTGACTGTTTGCATCATGTTCTTTCTGGTGTCCAGATCATGGGAGCTCTTACAGACACCTGGAAAGTTGGTCACCTGGGGTAGCAAGGAAGTTATGAAGTTGATACAGAAGTAAGACACAAGAATGGGCAGTGGCATATTTTGTTGGATGTTCTTGTTGCTGTTCAACATAAGAGTGCATCACTGCTTATGGAATTGAACATTTCTTAGTAATTTTCTGGTTTATTTAAGTTTTTTCTTCTCTTAGTGTTGTTGTGGCAAATTTTGTTTGATCGTGATCTGAACTGATAGTACAGAAGAAGAGAGCATAGCCAGTACATTTTAGGAAGGTCAGGAATACTGATTACCTACCTACTGATTTTTTTAAAAAGATATTTAGACACTAGTATTTTTGAAGCAAAATTAATAATCCCTAACGTTTCAATTTGGACTAAGAAGGCAGAGAGGAAAGAAAATCACAGCATTCCTCTGACTGAATGTAGAATTAAGAGTGCTGAAAGACTTTTTTTTTTTCTAGACATGGGTTAACCTTGAGTGGCCAAAGAAAGATATGAGATCAAAGATGAAAGATCGCTCTGATAGAGAAAGGCAGTAGCTCTTGGTTCACTTGTGAAATGGCACATAGATCTTGAACCGTGGCAGGTCCCCTTTTGGTATGTTATAGAGTTTTACTTACCTTGGCCTGTAAGTTAAATCAGTGGAGAACCTAATTCACAATCAGATCGATATATCTGCTTTGGAGCTGACCATGTCTATTCTCTGCCTGGTGCAGACAGCTGTGTTTGGGCGTTCTGGTATTTACCTGCCATCACATACCTGTCACAGCCCCATTGTCTCTCTGTATCTCACCTCCCTGTGTTTAAACTGGGGTTAATAAAAACTGCCAGCACAGAGATTACTGGAGGAAATGTGTTTGATTTTGGTGTCTTGAGATTTTTACAGTGATGGGGGCAAGTAATTTATGTCAATTTGTCCTGGAACAACAAAGGCCTTTACTCCTTAAAATCTGGTTTTCCTCTTGGTAATTGTATAAAGATGAAATAATAAAAATTAGTAGAATTTGCGATGTAATTTTACTGATACATTGTAAACATTTTTAAAAGAAATAATGCTTTTAATGTTTTCTAGACTATTTTATCTAACTTGTAATTTAATAATAAAAGTGTATTCAATGTGTATTTAATGGCACTGGAGTTGTAAATGTGACACTTTCATCTCTGAATTGCCTAAGCAATATAGACTTTAGAAGATGGAATAATATCCTATTTTTTTCCTGAACTTTGATTTTTCTGAATTGCTGTTAACTTACGTGTATTTTATTATCCATGTTGGCTTAGCAATTAGTAATCAATACAGTAACCACTGGAAAATAACCAAACAGTTTCATTATGACCGTTTAACCCCTATCAAATAATAGTAATGAGAATTTGAATAGAACACAGACTTTTAGTAGAAGGAAAACATATAGTGGGTGGAATTTTTGTTGGTCTTTTGGGGAGGGGAAGGAGGGAGATGTTCAGCAGCATAGAACAATTAAGATTAAGACTGTATGGATGTGATGATCAAGTGAGATAAGAACATGATGAGTTCTGAAAACGTGAAGTTGTTGCTGTTGAGCTGTTCTTTGGAATGTTTTGGAACCACAAAACGAAAGGCGCTTGAAATAATTCTCTCTCATTTGTTTCATTCTCATTCATAGAAAATTTCACCTTGGGTAGGTTTACGCAAGATCAACATCTCCTACTGGGGCTGGGATGACATGTCTCCTTTCACAAACACAACCCTGCAGTGGCTGCCTGGAGAGCCCAATGACTCCGGCTTCTGTGCCTACCTGGAGAGAGCAGAGGTGGCAGGGCTGAAAGCAAATCCCTGCACTGCAATGGCAGATGGCCTGGTGTGTGAAAAACCTGTTGGTAAGCAATCCCTTACACCCTGTTACTGATACTCTCATCAACAGCAAGCTGGTTGGGATTTCATTTGTTTAAGAGGGATTAAATAATTACATTTTTTATTTTTTTCAAAAAGGTGGAGCTGTAATCTAGAAACAAATAAAGTTCCTGAAGCAGCAAATATTTATTTCAGAATTGGTTTGCATGGCTTATTTCTTGTTACACCAGAAACCTTATAATTTGCCTTCAAATCATTAATAGTCAGTGCTAACAGTAATTGTAACATGGAAGTGTCTGTGGAGGTGTTCGAAAATTCTGTTTTTTCTGCATCTCACTGAGCATTAGTCAGAGTACTTCAACTGTATAAGAATACTTTTGTAGTTCAACCGATTTTTGTTATTTTTTTTTATTGCAAACCTCACCTTGGATATGTGCATAGTAGGTCAAATCCAGGAATATCCTTAGGAAAGTGATTTGGTGTACCGTGGTAGTTGATGAAGAGTGGCTTGAGAACTTGGTTGATGTTAAATATCAATCAATAACATACAAAAGCATGGCAACACATAAGAGAACTTAATCCTGATGTTTTACAAGGTGCTTCTGTATATGTACACTTCTCTACTATGTGCACCTATATGTTCCTACCTAAATGTTGTTATACTCTTGTTCTTGTATAGTTTACAATCTTATTTGAAATCAAAGCAAAAATTGGGAGTTAGGGTATACAAGGGTTTTTTCTTTTTTTTTTTGTGTTATGACTTCTTGAGTCAGAATGGGATCTCTAGTAGAGAAAAACAAAAAGCAAGCCCCCGAAAGAACAGCCAAAAAAATACCCCAAACCAAATGTTCTTTGCATGAATAAGGTTCCTTTTGTTACTTTGCCTTTCGATTCCAGTGACTTTCAATGTACACTGGAAGGCAAAATTTTAGGGGGTAGGTAAGCCATAAGTGGAACATTTGTTGCTTGTACACTGTTAAACTAACAAGAACAATAGACCCAGAACTCAACTGGTTATAGAAGTCTGAAACATATTTTATGTCATGTAATATACGTGTAAGTAGCTAAGCTGGTATTTCCAGGCAATGAATATTAAATATTTTGTTTCAATATAGAGATGAAATTTCTGTGAATTTTTTTAAATGGACTTTTAGAGCTATAGTATGAGCATTACTTGACATTTTTTATAAGATATAACTATATTCAGCAGCATAAATTTGGATGAAATTATCTATAGCTGACAAAGGAGGCAGTCACTCCAATAGAGATTTTTCTCACGGCACATACGATGAAAGGAATGTTTGTGGTTTTTTTCCAGTCAGTCCCAACCAGAATGCCAGACCCTGCAAAAAGCCGTGCTCCCTGCGAACAACGTGCTCCAACTGCACCAGCAATGGCATGGAATGCATGTGGTGCAGCAGCACCAAGAGGTGTGTTGACTCAAACGCCTACATCATCTCCTTCCCCTATGGACAGTGCCTAGAATGGCAAACTGCCACCTGCTCCCGTGAGTATCTTAAGAAATGTTCATCATTAATTTTTATTTTCACTCCAAAGAGCATCTATATGAGTAGGATTCAGCACATGCATTAAAGACAGAAAGAATTTTAAATAAATGACTTTATATAGCCACCAAGGTGAGAAGTCAATATGGAGTAGGTGTCTTCTAGATCCAGGTAAAATACTGGCAATTCTTTTATGATAAAATATATTTAGTCTTTTGAAACAGCGAAAGTATATGTTGTTTTCATGTAAAGAAAAATGACCACAACTGTTTGCATGACCAGTGTTAGTGTGCCAAATAATGGCCATGAGCTGGAGCAGCATACTGTTAAAATTAGATAAAAAATATGTAGAACTTATATTTATACAACATCAATTTATTAAGAAAAGTGTGCTGAATCTTAAGGTTCTGATTTTCAGGTTCTGATTTATTTTATCACAAGGAATACCATGTTCCTGACATGGAAAGATAAAAGCTAAGTTATAACAATTATAGTAATGGTCTTTGAGAATATTGTAAATGAATGCAAACCAAATGATCTTAGTCTTCCTTAGATTCTTCTCCCTTGGAAATGCTGATTATTAACCCTTGCAGATTCTTTGTTCTCTCTATAGAAGCAGAAGGAATTCTGTTAAGCCATCAGACAGGTAAAGCAGGTAGAGAAAACTTTTGTCTTGTGTGATCAGACTGTGCCAGGCTGCATTAATGTTCAAGGTTGCACATTTCATCCTTTGGGGATAAAAGACAAGTGATTTCTTTGGCAAGGAGCAAAGTTATGCCCTGGATACCCTCTTTGGAAGCACATTTCATCAGAAGTTGACACAATACCTCTCTAGGAGCATTAAAAACCTACTCAATGCACCTTACAGTGTTTATTTCAGCTGAAGTTACTTCCCAGTTCTGTAGTGACTGGACCTCATTGACACCATGTGGTTCCAATATGTATCCATGCTGTAATTCCTTAGGTGCTGGAGCAAGCTGCCTGCTGCCTTAGATTCTTGTCTTCAGAACAATTCCTCAGTCACCATCCAGAAGACTGGTACTTAGTAATTATTCTGTCCTTCAAGATTTGATGAAAATATTTCCTGTCTGTAAAGGACTTCAATGTGGTGTGATCCAAACTTTGTATGTAGGGCTTCTGAAATGCACCATGGAATTCCCCTTATTGCTCTGCTCTGAGAGAGTTTTTCTAGTTACTTCTTACTTCCTTTACCTCTCCATTAAGGGTCTTTCAATAACAGCCTCTGGAACATTTTATTTCTGGATATTTTGTGACAGGATTGATGATCTTGACAACAAGAAGCAACTTCCTTTCAGGATCATAATTAGATCATGATTTTGATCGATTATGAATACAAATGAAAAAAAGCCCCTAAACAAAACACAAAAGGCAATTAGTTGCTTTCACCTAAGCTTCAGGAAAATATTAATAAGTAAGTTCTTGATGTGTCTGTAATAGGAATCACTGATATATTCTAATCTTAGGAGAGAAAAATGGGTATATGTACCAGGCTGCTAAAGGGTGGTTAGGAATATAAGGCATTGGAAAGCTTTTCTTTCAGGATAAACTGACCATGAGCCCATATTCCTCTTAACTGAGATTCTTTCTTCATCCTGAATAATCATAGAATGTCATGAAACAGTACCAGTACCATGTTGAGCTGTTCTCAGGTTTAGTGGGGACTAGTAGTAGGGTTTACATGTTCCTTGGGACCATCAATCAGTCTGTATTTGGACTAGGAATAAACAAATAATAGGAACACTCAATCTCTTGTCCATATATTTGGAATAATAATACTGTAATTATATAAAGATTTCTCTCTCGTGACCATTCACTGAATGTTTTTTTCCTCTTCTATAAGGAATCAATTTGTAACCTATAAAATATTCATAGTGAGTTGTGGCAGAACATAAAGAGAAGATAAAATTGACAGAACACCACATGAATGATTCTTGGGTTTTTAAACTAGCAGATATTATGTCTACCTGAACTTTCAATTCAGTTTTTGTGTTTGTGTAGTATTTGCACATCATGCTGATTCAATTTGTTTGAAGAACACAAAAAAAATTCTCCTTAATTTGATTGTACTTTTTGTCAGGTCTGTAAAAGTTTATATTAAATAAGGCAAACAGGATTTGCTATATACCTGTTCATCATTATGTAAAGGCAATTTTGTACAAAAATGTATTTTCTGTTCAACAAATTAGAGAAAAACAAGATTCTGTGTCTGTAAGCAGTTTTCTTGAAGTTTTCTAGCATCAGATATTTTGCATTTAAACAAGAAAATGTATGTCCAAATGAAGCATGGTTCAGACGTTGTTTTAGTGTAAATGACTTGAAAATTTTATTAGGTAAATATATCATTATTGCTGCTGAAATAATGAAATATTAAGTTGATTCCCTTATCAAGGCATAGAGTTTCTTCTTAACTTGGAGTGGACTGTAACACAACCCTTTTAAAAAAATCCTTCTTTTTTTAAAAATTCTATTTTTATTTTAAATTATAATTTCTGAGCTTTGGGATGTTTTGCTCTGAATGAAAAAAAATAGTGCAAATATGAATGATTTAAAATATAAAATACAACAAGTGAGAGCTTCACATTTATTTTCACAGCTTGGATTTCAAATGCAGAATGGTGTTTTATTGGTGACAATTTGTCATATTAGTACCTGCTTGCCAAAAATTTTCAATTCCACTTTTCTCTGTCTTCCATCCGTTATGACTTTTGATTGAATAGCTGATAGTGGAACAATCTTGGACCACCTTTAGAATTCCAAAGAAAATAAAATTTCTGCTTTAATATCCCCTTCTTCCATCAGCAGTAGCTTCTCAGTTAGCTCTCTTCAGCAAATGCCACCACAGAGAATATATGAGGATTTTCGCTTTTGGTTCTGTTTTATCTTCCATGGAGATAGTGCAGCTGATACTTCAGAGCTTTATAAATAGCAACACGAGTATAAATAGCAGCATGAGATTTGTTTGGATCATTTACTCTCTGAAAGGGCAAGTCAGCTGGTACAGAGTGATGGTCTTTATTTTTCTGCTGATCTTCTAATGTATTCAAACCCCCAAATTTGTATCATTCAGCTTCAGTTCTGATGGTTTAAAACTGATTTGTCACATGCTTGACAATTTTCAACAGCATTAGAGTTTCCCCTGCCTCCCCTTTTTCCCATATTTGGGAAACTTGAAGCATTTCCTCCTATTTGGATTGTTCCAAGTCTAATGGTGCAAGAGCTCACACTTCAGCTTTCTGCTCTGTAAAGTCCTGAGATTCACTCAGATTAACTGCCTGTTATCTTTATCTCCACGTATCTTTGAACTATGGAGTATTTTTTCCTCTTATAGTTTCCACTACTTTTTAACAACTTTAATGGTTGCTGAAGTCAGGGAAGTTAGCTTTATTCTGCTCTCAATTTATTAAATCAGTAATAAGTCATTCTGCTTAGTATACACTTTATAGCATGGATTCAAATATTCCTTTTGTGGCATAGAGTGGTCCAGGTAGCTGACAATATCAGTTGGATGTACTGTCCTGGTACATCAGCTGAGTCAAATTAAGAGGTTACTGCCTCACTTTAATGAGACAAAAGTGTTTTGCTAAGGAGGATGAGTTATGAGGAAGACCAAAACTCCTCCCTCTAAACAATTGTAAATCCGAAATTAAGAGGCTCCAAGTGAGAAAGTGTGGAGAAAGATGAAAAAAAACAACAGCCCTTTATTTAAAGGATATATGGGTATTGGCAGAACAACACAAGAACACAAAAAAACCCCAACTGAACAATAATCCTGTACCCGGTGTGTGGGCGGAGCCAAAAATGGAGATCTTCCCTCCCACACAGAGAAGGGGAAAGAGGAGAAAAGGGATCCTTCCCAAGAGAACTCACGCTGGCTGTGGCTGCCTGCGTGACTTCCCCTTTTTCGTCCATGTGCACAAAAACCTCTGCCAAAACACAGGAGGGGAGGAGGGAGAAAGGGTGAGACCTCCTTCCCAAATAGTCCCTCTCGGGTGAACTCCAAGCGGGTCCGGGCTGGGGGCAGAAACAAGGCACAGGCAAACCGGGGACAGAAAACAGCCAGAGGGCCAGGCTGGGAACAAAACAACCTTGGAGCTTTTCCAACCCACACCTTACCTCAGGTCTGGCAAAACAAACAAACAAACAAAAAAGCCAAACCAAAACAAAAAAAAAAAAAAAAAAAAAAAAAAAAAAAAAAAAAAAAAAAAAAAAAAAAAAAAAAAAAAAAAAAAAAAAAGGAGTATGGATCTTTTAACAGGAGGGGGAAAAGAGGAAAAAAGAAAAACCAACTCCTCACCTCTCCCCACAGACTTTTGAGGGCCATCAGCCTGGAAGGTGGATTTGCTGGCTAGTTCTTTAGGGTGAGTCCATCACTCAAGGCGAACTAACCTACCCCCTTCAACATCTTTCTTTTACAGTGGGGCAGGGGGGAGGAAAAAATTCCCTGCTTAGTTTCTTTTTTTTCCTTTAGAACAGGCAAACCTCAGTTACACTCGTATAAAACCCATTTGAGTGTCCTTCAAAAAAACTCCATAGAAACTTAGATAATTTTGGCTTCCTGGCAGGATCTTTCTTACATTCACGTATGCTTTTAAAATTTAATTTTTGAATACCTGTAAAGTTATTGTGAAAAGAGACAGGGACCCATAGTGATCAATGTTCAAATGATTCTGATGTTAATTCAGTTTTACAACATTAATTAAAAAAGTTAAGATGTAGCAGAAAAAGCTCAAAGAAGCCTGGTAATTTTAATGGTGTTCCTGAAGATACTAAAATGTTAATTTCCTATTAATAAGAAATGACAGGAGCTTCACCATAGGAATTTTATTTGGTTCTAAACAGATTTAAAATATGAGGAAGGCCATTTAATTATTCTACAGCAATAGAGTATAAAAGATCTAGAAGGAGATTTGATTTTAAGCATGCAATTTAAAAAAGGAAACCTGATTAACTGAGAAGAATCTTAAGATATAGTTCAATTAAAGGGGATTGAGTTACGACTTGTAGCTTAAGATGTGTAGTATGCTCACTTATTTCAGAAGTTCTATATAAGGAGATTCAGTCATATTTGTAGGTGAATACTCAGGTGAGATCCAGAGGTGCTTTATATCCAAATAAATTTTTGGTTTGAGTTTGAATTATCCAGGTTTCATTGTTTGTTTTGAATAATATTATCACTCTTATTTGGGTTACTGACCATGTATTGAATTCTAGAGTTTTTCTGTTGGAAGGGCTGATTATGTCAGTAAAATTAGTAATCTATGCTTTATATATTAATAATAAGGAGAAGATGTATATTTTTGAGGGATTTAATGAAGGTGTGTAATATTATTGTTCTGCTTAATTATCTTTGTTTATTTGCAGTCTTTACTGTTGCGCTGAGGTGTAAAAAACACCTGCTGTGTATTTTGTGAGGAAGTACAATTTTTAAAGAAAACTGAGATATTTTTACTAACATTACTGATTTTTTTTTAATTTGCACAAGGAAATAGAAATGCTAAATTGTTCCTTCATCAACTGTTGTAAAATGCTAGCATCTTATTTTTAAAATACAAACAAAAACCCCCACCCAAACACTGAAACAAACAAACCCCGTGGCATTAACACTCTATTCCGTGTCATAAAGCTCAAAACTGCTCTGGACTGAGGACCTGTGGACAGTGTTTGGAACAGCCGGGCTGTGGATGGTGCAACGATCCCAGTAACACCGGCAAAGGACAATGTTTGGAAGGATCATCCCGAGGTCCAATGAAACCTGTTGGTGGGCACTCCAATGAAATGGTGCTTGATGCTGCTCTTTGCCCAAAAGAGAAGAATTATGAGTGGTCTTTTATCCAATGTCCAGGTAAGGTCTGCTTCCATTCTTTTTTATACATGAAATAAGAGACATTTCTCTGTTTAAGCACCCCAAAATAACCTAATTGTTTTAAGGTAACGTAACATTTGCATGAGATACTTCTTTTTTCCAAAATATTTTTTAAATTTATAGGTTTTTAGTCTCTGTCTGCCAAACACAAAGGTGTTTCCTATTGTGTAGGTTTACATGAGAAATGTAACACAAGTAGTTTAATCAAAGCTGCCATTTATTTGTAAATAAGTTTTCACCCACCTTATCCTTCCACTTTTTAAAATCCAACTATATGAATTTGCTTACAGTTTAAAAGCTTGAAAACTTTTGTTTTTTTAGAATAAATAGTGTCCTTGTGCTAAAGGTTTTTTTCTCCCAGCAAATGTTCTACTGCTGGTAATTTTGGAAACTGGAGCTTCTCAAGGATCAAAACTTTTATGGGTACATGAAACTATGTTTGCTTTCCTGGCTGCTTTTTCTATCTGTGTTTTCTGTGGGTGTGTGCATATTTATAAATAGAGAGAGTTTAATGTTTATTCTTCATGGCTTAAATTATGTATTCTTTGCATGTCCTGGTCAAGAATTCACTGAAGTTCCAAATGCTTAATTCCAGTATTCTCTAACTACTGGGTCATTGATTTATGATTTTTCTAGCCTTCCTAATGTTTAGTTTTGTATTTCTCAATTTTTGTGTTATTTAAAGGATGACGAAAACAATCGTAATTGGCAATTTTAATTTACTGCAAGTGATAATATTACCTGGTCATATCTGATACTTCTGAATTTTTACATTTTGTTAAGGCAAAGAAAATAGAAGAGGTTTTTAAATCAAATTCAAAAAATTATATGCACAATAAGAACCAATGCAATCCTCAACTGACATGACAATCATTGAAAAAATGACATTATGTAGTTGCTGATTTCCCTAAAATTTTGTATCTCATTGAGAAAAGTGGAAAGTCAGGAGTTGCACAGTTCAATAAATTTTGAAGTTGTTTCAGTGCAATCAAACTTAAGACATCAGTATTAAATAATTAAAATAGTCATTAAAATAATGAGACACTGTAATGATCGTTTAAATAAGAATTAGGAGTTCAGTTTTAAAAAGTTCTTTTTTCGTTAAATCCTTTTAATGTGCATCACTGGCAGCAAAAAATTCTCCTCACACACAAAAATGTGCTTTGGCTGAATCTTCAGTGAGGCTGCCCTGGAGAGAAGCAATTTTATGTCTAATTTGCTTTTGACCTCTGTGGTGCAATGGTTGGTGATGCTGAGAATTGTTGATAATTATAATTTTAAGAAAATACTTAAACTAAGAGAATATAGAAAAAGGATGTCTGCATGACCATCTGGATCTAATGTAAGGATAATTCATCTAGTTTTAAGCAAACTAGTTAGAATACATTCACACTGTTTTTCTGAGGAGAAATTTAGACTTTAAAGAAAAACTTGGGCTTGCCTTTTACCTAAACTGCTCTTCTCATGGGAGGAGACGTCAACACTATTTTTCTTTTCATGTATGATATTTGCAATTTTATTTATAATAATAGTTCAGTTAAAATAAGAATGTGATAAAAAATGAAATTTGTATTCATATCAAAAGAAATACTCTGACAGCATCTTTGAGGACTATTGATTTCAAAATGACCAGTCACAAAAATAAGTATTTTCTATACTACCTGCTGAATACTAATTTAAAAGATTTGAACAGACAGAAAAGGAGAATGAATTTAAAATATTTATCACCAACACAATTGCCCAGAGGCACTATAAAGAGGATGGATGTGGACTACAAGGAAAACTAAATGCATGTATGAATGAACAGGAATGGTTTAGCCAACTATTCATCAGTGTGGCAGAATAATCTTCAAACTCTAGCGTATAAATTATTTATTTTTATTTTCATCCAAACCACAAACTGCTCAATAGGCTTACACAGACTTAGTATTATTTTATCTTGTTTCAAGTGTGTCAAGTGACTGTTGTGCTTAGAATAAAATATGTTGGTATAATTCATTACAGACAACATTCTATGAAAATACCAATAAAAATGAAATTTTGCATCAGGTGAAATTTTAATTCTATGACTTCTGTAGTACTTTTCCCTTCACCACATAGAACATGTGAGTTTCAAACTAAATTGAGCATTTTTCCTACACTATGATACAGTCTTAATTAGACAATCTGTAATAGAACACGTATTTAATGTACTCTGACCTATTTAATGTACTCTGGTTTTACTTTTTTTTTTTTTTTTTTTAACATTTCCTTAAGTAATTTTATGTGTAAGACATTTCCACAAAACCCAAAATGGAGCTGCAAGTCATGGTACTTCTGTGTAGCTTTTCCTGAGAATGACATCAAACTGCAGAAGGGGAACCCTCCTGGAGGAGAACACCACGAAGGTGTCTGAGAATTAAGCCACAATAGTGAGAAAACTTAACAGTACAGAAATTGGTTCATACTTGTTTGCAATATTCTCTGAGCACAGTTACAGAAGAAGGAAGAGATTGTCAGCTGGGGAGGTTTAATGGTTTATGAGCCAAGCCTGGAAATGGCTGTAAATATATGAAGTTACTAAATTACAAAACTGATCTAAAATATTTTAAATCATGCAGTGAGAATCTTCCCCCCACCCCCGCCAGCTGAGACACCAATCACTGTGACATTTAGATTAAAAATCCAAATTTAAAAAAAAAAAAAAAAAATTACTGAGATAATTGTCTTCTGCTGAGTCTTTCACCCAGGTTTACCATGGTCTGACATTTGACAAGCTGCTGTAATTGACAGATTACTAATCTGCTGAGCACGATGAGCTCTGAAGTCCCACTCTATAGAGAGGTCATCCTTCAAAAGCTGGCAGCAGGATCGATGATTCTGGCAGGGTTCATGTGGTGATTTTGCTGCAACAGTGATCAGTGCTTTCTGAGCTTCCCCAAAACGTGAATCTCTGGAGTGGAGCTGTGGTGCAAGATCAGTGGTTTATAGTGCTGTTATCTGGCAAAAAGCAAATTTATGCTTTCAAGGTCAGGTGTAAAAAAAAAAAAAAAAAAATTATGTCATTAGAGTCCAGTTTTTTTCCTTCCACCAAAATCAACTGTAGTGAGGAGGGACTGGAGCTGTTTAATGTGGTCCTGGTGCTCTTAAAATTGTTTTGTATGCTAAAGCTGGTCAGAACTGTTAAAAATGAGATGCTATTTTGTTACTTTATTTTGGAAGTTCTTTCTCCCCAGTGGATAAAAGTTTGGCTGCGAATTGTTCACGTTCTCCATCGCAGTAGCCTTTCAAATGTTTAACAGTGGGTTGTGTGTAGGGATTGGGGTTTTCATGTAGTCTCAGTTTGTGACTTACTACCTCTTAAAAGATTTCTTAAGTGACTGGGCAGCACTGTAAAGCTATAAGGACTGGATGGCAGAAAAAATTGGCAACCCCCCCCCCACTTTCTCACACAGTTAAAATTCCCACGTGACTAAAAAGTCAACTTTTGTGGTCTTTTGTGTGGATCAATGTTGTTGCAATGCTAATTTAAAGAGGTTTCATGTCAAAGTACAAACATAAAACTGGTTATTAGCGAGGACTAAACTGCTCAGAATTGGATTGTGCTGCAACTTTGTAATGGCATAGGTATGATTTTGCAACAAAGAGCTGTTTAGTAATGTAGCTTTTAAAATGTTATGTTCCAGCTTGCCAGTGTAATGGCCACAGCACCTGCGTCAACAGCAATGTCTGCGATCAGTGCAAAAACCTCACAACAGGGAAGCAGTGCGAGACCTGCATGCCAGGGTATTATGGGGATCCCACCAACGGAGGCCAGTGTACAGGTAAGTCCTTCTGCTGGGAGGAAAGAGAAAAATACCCAAAGGACATTCCTGTTCAATGTTTGCTTTTATCCATTGCTGAACTTGGAGGATTCTCCTTGAGGTGAAAGAGAGAATGAAGACCAATAATCCAGATGAGTTTTGTGTATTGCTGTAGGGCTGCTTTTTTACTTACATGGGTGGCTTTAAAGTTGGCAGTAACTCCTCCCCTTAGAAATAAATGGAGGAAGCAGGAATATATTCAATGTGAGAACTCATTAAGGTAGTTGACTTTGAATCTAGGAGGGTACTAGAAAGTTTAGTGCCGTTCTCCATTGCTGATGTTTCGTTAACAGGACCTTTGCTTCTTAAGGCGTTTTTATTCGTTGAAAGGGTTTGTTCCTCAGCACTCAGTAGGCAATGCATAAAGCTTTCCATCTGGTAAACTCAAGCACAATATGTAAAAATTGTGTTCAAGGGTATGGAAAGATTAATGTCTACCCCTATTGACAATTGAACGTTTTGCTGGTGCTTTATGACGCTTTAAATAATTCTTAATAGTTCTCTTTTTCCCCTGAAGTTGACAAAATGTTCTTTTGCTGTCTGTATCACCTTTGTGGCAAAATGATGTATTCATACAGCTTTTATTCTTCAGGGATACATTAGCTATCAACCAAATAAGCATTCCATCACCTTTAGTGAAATATGCATGGCGCAATAATGACTAAAATCAATTTATAAGACCAGTAAAATTATAAATTTTACAACTTGTTTTTTTGAACCTAGTCTGTAAGAGCGCATATTTTTATTGGTAGACATGATTTTAACAGGAGCTATTTTGATTAAAGAATGCTTTAAAAAATAAAAAGGATAATTATTTTGAGGCTTTATCTGCATTGGTTTATTGTATTCTGTAGCGGAGAGCCCATAAGAAATATGTTTATATCTTCAGGATGTTTTGAAAAATTGAGTCATTGCGAAATGTTAGATTCTCTTCAGTATTGTGATTACTCTCATAGAGGTGCCCAAATTTTGGACCAGGAAAAAATAGCAGTGATCCATAGAAAAGTCACATCAATGTTACTGGGATTTGAGAGGAGTTTGTGAGTATAGCTGGATAGGGCACTGTGCAAACATAAGGAAAGAAAGTGATGGTTCTGTTTGGTTTTTTTTCTCCTTCAATCTGGTAATGATTTTGGTAAGATAAAAAAAAAAAATCAGCTTGGCTGCAAATTAAAAACTTATTAGAAGCTTATGGAAAAAAGTATGATTGGAAGAAAGGGCAACTCAACCAGAAGCTGAGCTTATATGTGACTGAAATACAGAGAAAATAAGACAGGAAATTATATGAAATAACCAATCAAAGGACAAAAAAGAATGAAGCAAGTCATCCTTATTGTTCCACCTTGTATCACTTTGCTGCTGCCAGCTGAGTTTCTGGCTGAACTTTACCAACTTTTCCTTCCTACTGAGACTCAACCTTCTGTATGAGATCTGCCTGAGCATGTGGTGCATTTTTTCCTCAGAACTCCTGAGTAATTTCTGTGGGGATCCATATTGAAAACTTTTTAAAGGAATGACAATATAATGAACGTAACTCTTAAAAGTACATCTCTAATACTGTAATATTCTTCATCTATCAAGTTGCTATAGTTACAAGGGCATAACTTGGTTATGAATTGGAGAGCAGTCGAAGGTGGGAAAAGAGATTGTTCTTGATCTCTGCAATGGAGAGGTAAAGAGGTGTACACTGGGAGAAAAACTAAGAATCATTTTCCTAACATTCTCATGACACAGAATATCCTTTTCAGAGTGTCCTGACGAAAGTAATTATGTATTCAGTACATATACTATGTTTTCTGCTGTCATGATATATGTACTTCTATGTAAAATCTGACCTCCAACTTAGTTTGACTGTCAGTGATACAGATTAAATGATTTGCAAGAAAACCTTCCTTTTCTTTTATAGGCTGTTTTAGCCTGTTTTGTTCCTTAGATCCCTGATGATCTTGAAGGGAAGGAGGAGGAGATTCATAGCAAGCCTTGCAGTCCTTGGAAAACTTTTTTTCCCCCCTTAATTATGTTAATGGTTTCCTAAATCCTTTCTGATTAAACTTCTAGGAGATCATTCAGAAAGCTCTGAAAGAAGCTGACTGTCCACACTGAGTGACCCTTTCTGTTCTGACCTTTGTCCAGGGATGGAAAAGTTATTTAATATAGAAATATAATAATAATATAATCTAATAATATAATATAGTAATAGCAAATATATAAAATATATTTTTCTACTTTGGTAATAATGATGGCTTTATAACTGTCATCAAATAACTGATAGATTCATAGTGGTATTGCATCGTGTTATGCTATCGAATTACTCTGGAATGAGTAACAGTTGTTAGAGGAGAAAGATATAATTCATGTTTCAAAAGGTTTTGAATAGTTGTGATTAAAGAATGGATAAAAAAATTGACTTTTCTGTGTTTTCACTCGCTGTAATTGCTGACATTTCAATAGCTTTGAAACAGATTTAAGGACTTGCTTTGCATCCTGATATGATGCAGGCTTAATAAATGTGACAAACCTCAAAGAAGGACAAAGAAAAGATGGAGGCATAATAACAGGCTTGGGAGGCTGAAAAAAGAGAATGATGATAAAATGCCTTCCTCCCCCTCCCCTCCACATTTTGGTTGAGGAGGAAGTAATGGGGTTAGACTGCCACAAGAAAGACTAAGATGGAATACAAGGAAGATTTTCTACTGGGTAAACTGTAAAACAGATTGCCTAAAGATGTTATGGAATCGGTATTATCACACTATATTTCTCGTTTTTTCAAACATCTCTAGCTTTGGAGGGGGCAGTGGTGTAGCTGATTCCACGTCTTGCTCCAGCTCTAGTATGCAATAGAGTTTTGGGAGTCTGAGATGTAGAAAGCAGGGATTTACTAAGGGAAGATAAAGTATTCCAATTATATAAGAAAATGATCTATATTTAGCTAAATGGCTATGGATATTTACCATTTATGAGTCCTTAAAGTTACCAAGATGTTACTAAGTTTCATACTACTTATTTTTAAATCTGTAGCATTTTTGTTATTGTGGAGTTAAAAAACTTTCCATCTAATGCAGATTTACTCTGTAACTGGCCCTCTAGTTTACTTTTGTGTCAGAAGGGTGGTATGCTGGTTGCTGATGAGCAATAATTTGACAATGAGTATATTTTTTATAAATAATTATAGTTCTCTTTCTTCTTAAAATAACCATTCCTAATACCAATTACTCATTTAAAGTCTGTTACTTGAAGTCTCTTTCCAATACAGAGAATGAGAGTTAGAGTTTGTATTCTGGGTGTAAAAATGAACTTTATATTCAGTAGGCCTAAGATGTGCCTTGCAGTAAAGATGTATGTGCTCCTTCAGTTCTTTGACATTTCACTGTACCAATATATAGTTTGAATTATTTTATATTTGATTCATTGCTGCATTCTTTACAAAAACCAGTAATACATTGCAGAAGCGTTTTAGGAAGCTAAAGGAAGTTCTATGATTGTAATTTATTACAGATATCCGTTCTTATACTAATTAAAAATGGTGTCAGGTAGCCTGTGGTTTCAAATAGGTCGCCATGATAGAAAATGAATTTAATTTCTTACCATAAATTATGAAATATTTTTAGTTGTACAAAATAACTTGCATTCCTTCTTGGAAATTAGTGATAGTGCACAAATTAGGAAGTCCAAACCCTGTGCACCCCCCTAAGATTTGTAATCTAAAACCCCAGCATGGCAAAAAAAAGTATGAAGCAATAGCACCATGTAAAGTTAAAGAATCCTTTTTAGGAGTTATCTCGGTGTACAAGAGGGAAGGCAGAGGTGAGTTCTGACCATGAGGGAACGCTCCAGCAAGAGACAGTTGGGGGTTCCAGACCAGACAGATCCATGAGCAGCCCTTGGAGTTGTAAATGCAGTGCTGTCAGTGTGTGACAGAAATATCTAAGGACTCAAAAACTCTCCAGTGAGCAGAATAAGCCCCACTCACACTCTGTTGAAGTGTAGCTTAAACAAGAGATGGACAACTCAGCCTCAAGTGTTTCTGAGCAGGAGAAGCTGTAGAGAAATGAGACACCTGGGAAGCCTTTTAGCTTGAGGTGTTGTAGACTTTGAAGGCAGATATTCCAGATCACTTTGATTAATTTTTTTTTTTTTCTAAATTTTGCTTGAGTCCCATTTGAGGTACAATTTGGGAGGCATACTATCAAAATTCAGTGATAGAAAATTCCTCATTAAAAAAATATTAATTTATTTTGGAAACAAACTGGCTTTGTAGATGGGAGCAGGTCCTGGCCAGCTGTCTTGGTGGCTCTTCTGAGTGTTTTGTTTTCTTCAAGGTCGTATTCTGTTATGTACTGCATGTCTGGGAAATACGTAGTTTTTAAATAGAATTTCTATTGAAATTCTAATAGAAAAACAGAGTTATGTGTGTACTACAGACTGCTGCATAAAACACCAGGATAAAACACTTACGGGAAGATTGCTTGGAACAATTTTGTGTCATCTTAGTAACATATTTTAGCATTGTTTTCAAACTTATTAATCATCTACTTATTTGTCAGTGTTAAAAAAAAATCGCTCTAGCTGCTTATCCTCTTGTCATTTTCTTTATGCATATTATTTTCAAAAAATTATTCTTAACATTTATGAGATGCCAGGAAAAGAATTCTTTACGGTAACTTTTAGTACACACAATGAATGTATAATACATTTAATATTTGAAAGCATCTGTCTCTGTAGGAGCATGTCTTTTGTGGGGTCATTGTGGAACTTGGTACTTTTCACCTGTATTTATATACATGTGTGTCCATACATCTACACATACTCCTCTTTGAATGCCTTCCACATAAACTTTGACATCTTTGCATTAACCATCAATCTGCATGTGCCTCAAGAGACTAAAAAGAAATCAGATGGGTATATTGGGGATTTTCATGTTGCTTAAAAGAATAAAAAAAATGACGCTCACTAGTGACTTGTTGACACCTAAGTTATATTTGAAGTAACCGGAGGGTAGTCCATGGTGTTCGAACCTTGCTGCTCAGAAAATGTGATTATTCTGCTGAGTAACTGACAGTTGAGATGTGAGGGGTTGAGACAAGAGGCCAAGGATGGCACAAGTCATTACTTCTTGTGCCTACAAAAGAGAGACACGAGAAAGATGTTAAACTCATCGTGGCAGCAAATTGAAAACGGTCTCCTTGGATTTTAGGTTCTATCCAACTTTGAAAGGTGCCTAATTGATATCTTTACAGTTTGCTTTCTCTGGCACAATATCTGCCTACCTATTCAGCAGTGGCAACTTTTATAGCATTTTTTTTTTGTGTGTGTCATGACCCTCCATGGAGGAACTGAGACTGATTTCCTTCCTTTCCTGTGTCTCCAAAAGAAATACTGTTTGAAGAGGACAAGAGGAAATGGCCTCAGATTGCACCAGGGGAGGTTTAGATTGGATATTGGGAAAATTATTTTTCATTGAAAGACTTGTCAAGGGCTGGAACAGGCTGCCCAGGGAAGCGGTGGGGTCACCATCCCTGTAGGTGTCCAAAAGCCACGTGGATACAGCACTTCAGGATATGGTTTAATGATCAACAGGGTGGTGGTGTTGGGTTGATGACTGAACTCAATGATCTTAAAGGTCTTTTCCAACCTAGATAATTGTATTATTCTATGAAAAATTTTAAAAATAGAACTAGTTTAACCAGTATACTCATTTCTTTATTTGCATTAACATTTTCTGCTTCTATGATCAGAAAGTGGTGATGCATGTCCAGAGCATGTTTTACTGGCCTGTAGTAATAGCTGGTTTTAATAGCACAAAAGCAGCTGTTCTTTATCTATTAATCTTCAGTGAGCAATGACCTGATGCTTTGCTCTTATCAGGTATTATTTAGAAACAAAAGACGGATGTTCGCAGTCCAAATTAATATAACATAATGCATTTCTATATGAAATGATTCTATGAAGAAAGCAGAAAAAATAGAATATCTAAATCGTGGCTCTCAAGCAATTAATCTTTCCTCCCATTGAGGCCGGGCAGCCATATAAAATTGCTCACCGAAGTCAGGTAAATGAAAAACAAGCTGGGTTACCACATGTAGTTTTTTAATAAATAGTGTGTGGAGAATAAAAACCCACTAAAAGTACTTAACACCCCCACACACACACACACACAACACGCAATTTTCTGCATTTTTTTTAAAAGGATTTTTCTCTTGTAAATTTTCAAAAATGGGGAAGGATGTATCCAGCTGCATGAGTCTGCTGCTACTAGAAGCCTTTAGCACAAGCAGGATGCTATGAGATAGAAAGTTCTGATGGGGATCACCTCCACTACTCAGAAGGCAATTTCCACCCCTGTTTGCAATGATATTTTCATTTTCAAGGTGTTTTATTCCAGTACATTTAACCCTGATTCCACCTGTGCCAGAATGCTTTTCTCCTGTATTGACCATGGAGTTCAGCACCCTCACTGCTAATGAGGAAACTAATGAGGAGGACAAAAGATAAACTCTATCACTATGTGGAGTTCTGTTGATTAGCTTTTAACAGAAAATATTAGAGCGTATTCACTGTTTGACTTGATATCAGACTAGAGGTAAGTGGATAAATTCTACCAAGGTTGTAGACAGCTGCAAATTTGGTCTTTTGTCTTCTACAACACATTTCTCTTTCAAAAGAGTTTCTGGTCCAAAATCCTGTATTGTTGGGCCATGACTCCTGTGTAAGGTAGGACTAAGAATGAGCTTAAAAAAAGCTTTTAATGTCATTTGCCAGAAAAACCATCAGAGATGTGGGAACACAATATCCTCAACTACAAGTATTAACAGCATTTTCTTCTGCATCTTCTCAAAGTAGAATTAGGAATGAGCATGGATTGATGGGAGTTTTGACTCTCTTAGAGAATGAAATGGCAGCTTGGGATACTGAGTTTTTGTATAGTTTTTCTGTTAGCTATTTTAAGGTCTGGCATGTAGAGAATTGCATTCACATGGGATTCACTAGTGCAGGATCATGCATTTGTCATTCCATTATTAGGTTTCTAAAATTTAGAGGGAATTTTATATTAGGTTAAATATTGAATTCTGGAAGTCCTCTTTTTCCAGTGACTAAGTCTATGTAGTTAAAGAGTCAAAAGCATCTCTTAGTCCAGGCACTTTGTGGTTATTCACAGAACAGAAAGGTTGTTAAGTGGATTGGAGGCCTATGACACAGACCAGAGGAGTCCATGTGAATACAGACATTTTATATAAAAATATCTAAACGTTGACTATAAAAGTTGGGTCAAAAGTTCATAGCAAAACTCTGTGATAAGAAACTGTAATTTAAGATTATTCAGACAAAGGAAAGGTCTCATGTGCTAAACTCCAAAAGGAAATGTGATTCTGTTTATGCTCTTCTAAGTAAACAAAGGTTTTGATGAATGAGGGGACTGTCAAGAAATCCCATTTTGCAGTAGTCGTGGTGTTCTTTAATTTTTTCTTTTAAGTATTGAATACAGATGACACATCTTCTCGTGTGTGTGTTTTGTTTTTTTTTTTTTTCTTATAAAATACCTTGTTAAAGAATCAAAACACATGCTGTTAACTAAAATGCTGGAATTTGGTTTTAGTAAAGGGCTCCTGAGTACATATGAAATATAAACAAAGATCATAGCACAGTAAGCTATTCAAGAAAAGCTTCATATTACTCACTGTTTTAAGAAGACTTTTTTCCCCAAAGGTGATTTGAAAATTTATTTTCCTTCCTTTAATGAATGCTGTTTATTGACCAGTGTTCAAAATAGTCTGACCACTGAGTAAATACACTGTGCCTGTACTTGGGCTTAGTTATGAACTTAGACTAAATTCACTTGAGTCAGAATATATTTGAAATAAGTCCTGTGCTACTAAAACAGAAGTGGATTGCCACAGGAAAAACTTAACTGAGGAACTTGGAAAAAAAAAATTAAAAATTACTGTTTCAGTTATTTTTTGACTGCCAAGCCAGACGTGCTTCTCAATATGCTGTAATTGTTGTGCATACATATAATTTTCTTTTTGCTTTTTTGTAGATTGGACTCGTATTACAAAGTATGATTTCTCGTACAATTAACTGTAGATTAAAACAAAAACCTTGAACTAAAATTAGGAGCCTTTTTATAGATATATTTATATTATATATGCATATATATAACCTACTTAGAATAATCTTAGGTGAAGGACTTGGAATTACACTTCAACGAAAGTGTCAAGTGTCAGTAGACATTTAGATGTCTATAACTTTATGAGAGCAAAATAAAGAAGAAACTGTTTAATGTAACATGAATAACCTCCAGAGAGAGATGACTTGGGTGGCAGTGGGATTTCATGAGGTTTTGACATGATATCTGTTCAGCTTATTTAACGTTTTTGATGTTTTTCCTTGACTGCATACAGAAGACTTTTATAGTAAGTTAAGTTCTATCCCGTCATGAAATTCCTGACCATTAAAACTCTTTTTATTATCCTTAGCAGTGATTAAATTAAGTTAGGCAAACTGTCTTTTTTATAAAAGAGGTTTTTTTCCTTGCCTAAGCAAGTTTTCTTTCCATCCTGCACAACCACTGTGTAGTCAAATCTGTAGTAACCAATTTTATTAACTGCAGGTTTGTTCCCTAAGCCTCATGGTTTACGCTGTGCTGCTTTGCATAAATGCAACTTCACTATCCAGCAAAATTAATCCCAACTTGCTCAAGTGGAGTGAGAGCAAGGTAGCTTTTTAAAAAGGAAAATAAAAAGGCAAGGCTCTTTCTGAGGTTATACAAATGTACAGAGAGTTCTGCATGTTGAATAAACTTAATCTAAACTCTCTCTTTTAGATTTACTATGCAACAAAAATACCTAAACTAGGAATAAGAATAGGAACAACTTTTGGTATCTTAATCTGTTTAAGTAGCAGGCATTTTGTGCTTATTCAGCATCTTTTCCTGCAAACTTAGAATTCAGGCAGCATTTAATTGATCACCACTTATTACTTTTACAGATATTGGAGAGATACAGCAGTTTGATTTATACTATATTCCTTTATCTCTGTGCTTATTTTATCTATTTACAAGGATTTATGACGATTCCGTTGCTTTCACTGATGTTGGTGATCAACTCCTCCTGCGTGCTGGTGTGTAACATAGTTTTTGACAATGATGAAGGAATTACTCTGCATTCTTATTTTTGTGAGGGTTTTTTTCCAGGTTCACATGCTATGAATTTATTTTATGGGGTAAGGGATGTTTATAATATTTATTTCTGGTGTGCTGTCTGAACTTTACATCAGCATGTTCGCCTTCCTGATGAAATGTGACAAACCATCGTTTTCCAAAAGATGTTCCTGGGGAAGATAGGCAGGGCATGATTTAGGAACTTCCGTCTCTCCATAAATATACTGATTTTTGTTAAGCTCTTATAAACAAACCTGTTTCACCTTGTATTGAAAGACGTGCCAAGAGTTCTTGTAGCTCCTGTGTCTGGCTCAGAAGACACTAACCTGCAACTGAGGGCAGGCAGGTGTAAGCTGGAGATGACATTTTCTTAAATCACTGTTACTTGATCCTCAGGTAAGCATTTGACTACAGCCAGAGTTCTTGTCCCAAATGCAACAGAAAAAGAAGGCATTTTGTTTCTTTATAATCTCTATATCTCCCCCTTTTAAATGTCTTTTACACTGAAATGGTCATTTCTTTTCCTAAAGGGGTCTTGGAAACCCCCTTCTGGCTGTTGTAAAAACAGGTTTTGAGGCATCATGGAATTCATTTCATTTCCCTACTGACTGAATGAAGATTCTCAAAAAAACTTGTCATGGCGTTTTTTTTTTTGATTGCAGTTGATTCTGTCTTCATTTTCTGAGTGCTAAATTCAATACATCACAATGCCAGACCACGTTAGTTATTTGAGGGGGAAAAAAACCCCTTGGCTTGCAATTGAATACATTAAAAATCAGTCCCATTTTGTACTTCCTAATGGCTAAAGGAGGGAAATGATTTGATGACTTCTTTACATTTTGTGGCGTTTTTGCCTGATAAATTGTGGAAGTCATTTCTTTTCTTTGGGCTTTTACTCTAAATGACCAAATAGACACAAATAGTTGCAATCACCAGTCGTTGACTTCAGATGTTTCTCACCTTAGATTGGAATGGGCTTTTTTACATTTAAAGCTGCTATGAATAACTTCTGAACGATTTTAAATTGTTTTGCATTTCATACTGCCTTATAATATTTTTTTTTTTTTTATAATTTAGCAAGTAATATGTTCTCTTCAGAGAGAGGGGAAAAAATAGCAGCCTTTTGATGAAAGGAGGTTTTTGGCCAAATTTCCAAGATAGTCAGTAGAGAAACTACTGTCTTTCTCAAGAAAAATTTAAAAAGACACGATTTAAGAAATAATAAAAAAAAATTTACAAAACCTTTTAGTGTCTAAAAAAGTCTTAAACATTTCTCAGTTTGGATATGCAAAGATGAAGGCATGCAATATCATATTTTTTTATTTTTGCTTTAAAAATAACTAAACATCAAAACCCACTCTTTTAGTTTTTTACTAAACCTAGTAAAAGATTTAGTCTGTCAGCTCTGAAATTACTTATTTTTTAATTAATTCTAATTTTACCTTATGTTTTCATGAGAGAAATCTCTGAGAAAACTAACACTAATTTAAGGAATAATGTTTTGCATCTTGCACGCTTGTGAAAGAAAGATCTCTTTAAATGCTTGGATGCTTAAAGAACTATCCTATACATCTGAAAAAGAGGTTTTGAGTTGGAATCTCAAAATCTTCAGCTCAACCCCCTGTAAAATTTGTAGGCTATTCATTTCTTAGTAAAGTATTATATTTAGAAATGAAAGGAATAAATGAAAAGGATAAAAAGGAAACTGGTAAGTATAACGTTATTTTCTCTCCAAATAAAGTGCTTCTATCAAAGTTTTCGCTGGAATTTTTTAATTTTCTAGTTTCACTTTTGGTATAAAAGTTTCAGTTTTTCACACAGATTAGATGGAGAAAATGAAATTGCTGCTACTGTATATCATGATTTTACATGGAAATGCTTTGGTTCAGCATGGGTTTTTTGGCAGAAAATTCTCTCCTTTAGGTACATTATTCCAAAAGCAGGCTATAAAAATTCTGTACTGTGGTTCAGTATTGGCATGAAAGATTCAGGCACAGCAAGACTCTTGTTAATTGTTTAAGATTCTGCTCAGTTCCTAATGAGAAAAAATATCCTGTCTTTCAGTGTTAATCTTCTGTGTTGCATTTTCATTATCTATTTGTAGAAAACAGAATTATGGTTTTCCAAGCTGTCTTTATGCTGTTAGTTTCTGATGATTAAAGACAGCTTTACTATGATTGTTTGAGAGGTATTTATTACAAATAAACAACAAAAAAAATCAGTCCACTTTTCAGGATAAATGCTTTAAATACAAGGACTAATGAAATGCAAGCACTGCAGAGCTATTTTATCAGGGTAAAAATGGCTAAAGGATGAAGACAAGCCTTTAAATTGTGAAGGTCGCCATAGGACTGTGTTGGTATAATCAAAATAAATATTGGTTTATGCACGAGAAAATCAGCCTGTTTACTGTTTCCCAGATTTTTTTTTTTTTTTGGGGGGGGTGGGGGACATGTGGAGAGGCAGTTGGCTGGGACAACTGCTCAAAAAATTGTGATGTGAGGAGTATCTAACTTTACAAAAATGTCTGCCAGGGTGATTTGGCAGACCTGCCTTTTCCAGAACAAATTTATATCCAGCATTGGTCTGGTAAAATGCTTATCTAATTTTTATGAATAGTGGGAATAGCTGATCTTGCTTTAAATGGTGGTTGATTCCTGCATATTTTGCCTGTGCAAATTCCATGTCTAGTGATATAAATCCTGAAAGCATGTCTTTTCTTGTTTACCTTTTTTCTATGTCTCACAGTCCTTAGTACTGTGTTATTACACATGGCTTTTTCTTTCCTGTGCTATTATGGTACTATAAAAAATAAATTGGTTTGGGACCAAAGACAGATAAATCACAAGATAAACCAAGAGAGATTAAAAAAAAATTAGTGATATATATGTGCAAATTAGTCCAATAAGACTGATTTATTATGAAGGTTAATTGTGTTCCTATAAAATGACAGTTCCATTTTTTTGCATGTCCTTTCAAATAGCACATTTTTCCTTTTTTTTTTTTTTTTTTCCCCACTTCTATTTTTATTGTTCATGGCTTTACAGAAGTTCTTTAGCTTAATTTTAAGGCTACTCAATTAGTGATATTGCAAAAGTGTTATTGGGCACATCCGTCTGCTTTTACATTGCCTGTCTCAAAGGTTGAATGTATGTATTTCCTATAAAAGTAACTGTTGAATGCTCAAAGTGTATCAGGGGCTTCCTGCTAAATACACATTTCTGGAAAATTAAGTGACTAGACAGTTTTGCAATATTACTAATGTAGAAAATAGCCTCTGTAGGGTAGTTCTCATATGAGTAGACTAATGGATAATATAGGTGAGCATTTACAGTGAAATTGAGCATTAAAGTGTTGGATCTAACACAAGTTTATACTTGGTGTTTTTTGCTTAGACTATATCACTTTTTTTTTTGATGCAACTTATGCCTTGCCTGTTACCAGAATTAACAAAATAGTACAGCTCAGTATTTAATACCACTGTCACAACTTCCTTTAAAAAACATCAGCAAGGTGTCTTCTAGTAATTATCCATGTGCAGCTACTGGCTTAGCCATCTTTCATGTAAGCAAACATATTGAAGTGCCATTTGTAGTGAGCTCCATTTGAGAGAAAAATTGTTCTTGCAGCTTCATGTTGGAGATGGGGGGCTAAGCAATAAGTATTTTTAAATTCAATTGTTTAAAATGCACGCTTCATGGAAATAGTGGTGGGGATTCTTTTGTTGTCAGCATCAGCAAGAACATTCATATGCTGACCTAGCAACTCAGAATCAATCTTACTGTGGATTTATTATTAAATAATTTCTGTAGTGTTGTGATTTTGCAGGATGGATTTACTCTACTGGATTGTATTGTTTTCATATGATATTTCATAGAATCTGCACGTTGTACAAAACAGTATCGTGAGCTGCTATTTCCCTAAAATTAGAGTACATATTGCCAGGGTGGGTTTTTTTCTTGACGTTTTAAAGGCTCTAATGACATAATTTCTGTTAATATGAAAAAAAAAAAAAGGTTTAAATTCTATATTTGAATGACGTTTTTTATTGTAAGCCATAGAGTATTTATTTATTTTAAATAATTATTGATAAAAAGTTTACATGGCAATTAAGCGTTTAAAATAACTGTTTAAACCAAGACGTGTGCTTAATATAAACCCATGTTGAGGCTGAATGTACACAGTAGTATGGGAAGACTCTTGAAGTTGGGCTGAGCTCAGAGTAGTTAAGCAGAGAAAACCAAGTAGAAAATATTAAAAAAAAAAATACATAAAGAGGAGTATGGAAATATCAAGGTAAAGGAAGAATGTAGATATTTTATTATTGTGAAATCAAATGCAGCTTTAAGTTAATTTTTATTAATTAATAAATATACTTCATGTTCAGAACTTTTAATTTCATTTTTGTTATTCAGAACTAGGCCAATGGAAAAAAAACTTGCAGTGAGACAAAAAGATAATGGCATTTAATATTTTTTCCACTGAATATACTAAAGTATTGTCCTGCTTCTGCTACTGCATTTGTTTGATGACATGTATTCACATTTACTTCAGTAGCAGCAATAATGGTTTATATTTTTGGGGTTTTCTTTGGTTACTCTCCACACAGAGAGCCACAGATGGGTAGGAATCCATTTTTCATTATAGGCTTGCAAGCCTGAGATTAATTAAAATATGCTTTCATTGCTGTGAAGCAACAATTGTCCAGATGAGATTTTAAAAATGTAAATGCAAAAGTGTTGTCCTTTTCCAAGGTATTATCCAGGGAACAGTTAAATCACTAAGAAATTGCTCAATTAGAGTAATTTATCTTCATCCTTTAATAGAAGAAAATTAGCTGCTGGGCTTGTCAGAGCTAGCTGTTTCATTGACAAAGGATCCAGAAAACAAATGTCTGAGACTTCTGAACTCCTCCTTTCTTCTCCTCTTCCATCCATACTGACCTTAGCACTAGAGAAGCTTCATGTGTGTCATGAAAATACAGGTGAGGTAGAGCAGCCGTGTTGGTGTCTTTGGTGATGTGAATCCATCCTTTTGGGGGAGAGAGACCAAATTATTCATGTATCTTTTATTTGTGTGGGCTGTGAATACGGACAGCTCAGGATTTAGACAGGAGTCTATGGGAAAATTAATTTTTTCAGATTTTTGTGTTAGTTAATGACTCTCCAGAATCCTGGAAGTTCCAAAGATAAAGTGTAAAACGTGATGCAGTTTAAATGGAAGGAGTCTCCTGGCTGGCTCACCTGTAGATTGCTGTGTGAGTGAGCACACAGAACACTAAAGGGCCCTGTATAGGTGCTGATTTGATTTAGGTGTCCCTGGGGACAAGTACTGCTGTAAAGCTTGATTTATCCATCATTTCATGGACTGGGTATACAAGTCATGTCTGAACTGAGAAAGGAAATGGTTCCCCACAAAGTCTCATATAGCTACATCTGTTACTTTTACTCTATAATCCATTTTTACCTCCCCCCCCCTCCCCCCCCCTCCGAAGGTGATAAAGATGCACGATGACCAAAGGCTTTTATAGCTTTGGGCTTAAATAATTTCACTAAAAAAGCTACTCAAGTGAAGGAAATCCCACTTTCACATTTGTGATCTACTTCCTATTAAGTGAACAATAATTGTGGGAGGAATCAATTAAGGTTGGATGGCAATAGCTTCTATATTTGTCAGTATATTGACACTTTTTGGAATATGATTTGGAATTTACCCTTTTAGTTCCTTTATAACTTTTGCGCTGTCTTATAATGATTCATTGCCATTAAGAGCAATTAACCATAATCAGAGTAAATTGTTAAGAATATATTCTTTATTTTTCACTGAAAGTGAAGCAAAGATTTACACAATTAAAACTAACATTTGTGAAGAGGCTTTTCCACCTTAAAGGGCCTAAATAACCATTCCATAAATGTAGAGTGGAAAACATGAATGGATTTAGGAAAACATAACTGATTATATAGCAGCAACACTTCAATGAACACGCATTGTAGACTGTCAAGGTGACAGCAAAATTACAAAATGTAGGACTCTGTGGTAACTGCAGGTATTTTTCAGGAGTGTTGTGTTATGAAAGAGAGAAAAACGTCACACATCACTACGTGCTGCACAGAAATTTCTCGTATGTGTTTCTTGCAGAAACTTTGAATGCCTAAACACCTCCTTAGTAAGAATTGCTCCTTCAGCTTCAGCTGGCTACTTAATAAGCCCTGAGGGCTGAACAAACCATTGAAGTCCTGACATTGCCACATTCTGTCAATACTATCTTACATTTAATTGTGGTTCTGTTCTATTCCCTTTTTTCTCTAGTTGTCTTGGGCTGTGGCAGACAGGTGAAAGTGTGTGTGGGATGGGACACTCACAGAAGGATTCATTGTGTGTTATTCCTTATCAGTAGAATAAGAACATTAAAACTCAGTCTCTCTGATAGCCATTCAATATTAGATTGTAAAGTCGAGAATAAACTTTTATCTTATAAAGGTCACCACTTAGCAGGACCCCATATATGAAATCTTTCATCTTAGTCATAATAAAAATTTCAAGGAAAGCATAATATGATCGTCAAGGGAGGTTCAGAGTTACTTTGTGTTAAAGAAAGACTTTGAGTGTAGTGTGAATATTTGCATTCCAGTATGATGAGGGGATGTTCTGACATGTTTCCCAAAGAGACAGTATTAAGTTTTGGACACTTGGTTGGGAAAAAAAGGTGGCTGCCCAAAGAAGCTCATAATTCAAATAAACATGGGAAGAAAAAGCAAAAAGAAAGCTCAAAAGGGTTGGGAGTGTGAAGGTTTGTTTTGAGGTGCGAATCTCTGAGGCAGCAAGAGTGGCAGTGAGCAGGCCACTGTGGAGAGAATTACTTCAGAATTACTAGAGCTTAACAGGGCGTATAGTAATGATGATGTTTCTGTGATTCTTCTTCTGGTCAAACTTCAGGAGCTTGTAAAGTTGCCTATTTCTTGCTGCTATGACATTCTTGTTGTAGGCTAGTAGTATTAACTCTGTTCAAATGGTTTCAAAGTTCTCTTTTTGTTTGCCTTTGTCAAAAGGAAGAATTCCAGTGATATAAGATGTTTTACCAAACCCGTGCTTTAATTAGGCATTTGAAATTAAATGAACTTTGTCATTGGTTAGGATTTTACCCTGATCAGAAAATACCTATTATTGATATTTTGCTGTCTTAAGCATTGAAATAGTAGATTTTAATGGCTATTCTCAGACTGCTGTTATTTATGGTGTGGGGGAGAGCCCTTAATGACACATGATTAATTTTTAACTCTGCAGAAAATAAACTAAATGATGTGCAAATGAAATTTTCTGAAAAAACCCACAACCCTTATAATTGAAGTAGTAATGGATATATATTTTAAGGCAGCTTGTGGGAAATGTGTGTAGGATGAAGTATTAAGATCTATGAAAATCCCTTTAGTTCTAAAGTGTGATATGGGTGAAGAAATCTCATTTTCATGTTTTGATATTACAGCTTGCACGTGCAGTGGACATGCAAATATATGTCACATGCAAACAGGAAAATGCTTCTGCACAACTAAGGGAATCAAAGGAGATCAGTGTCAACTGTGAGTACAATTAAATTTAGTCCAAGTATATTGCAATTCATGACTAGTGTATAATCACTTTTTTCCCTGGTTTTGGTTTGTGGTTTGTTTTTTTTTTTTAATATTGTGTCTGACCTGACAACATTTTAGTGGTGAATCTGGTGTTCCCTACATTTCTTAGGAAATTTCAGTATTACTTACACTTTTGTTAAGAATTACATCACAAGTACTAGTAATGTTTTGTAGACACTGCAGACCTAAAAAGAACAAGTAACAAGAAACTGATTATCTGTAGTTGTCTTTGTTTTTCTTAGGTTTTTAAAAAACTATGGTAAGTAAAAAATTATATGTGAAGTTGGTAATTATAGTCACTACATTTGTCACATATCTTGATAAGAATCTACAGTTCTAAGATTTTTAGAGTTTTGGAAGCTTACTAAAAGTGTACAGTGTTTCAGACATTTCCCCACGTCTTTAAAGCAAGACCAGAGGAATGTGTAGACCTGTCATGGAAAATACAATTAGTGTATCTTGTTTTGTACTGGAATAGCTTATTGTGTTTAGAGGAAGAGTTAGAATAGATAGAGCATAAAAAATAGAGTACTAAGAACAATAAAGTACTGAAATGGAGCAACTTGTCAAGTAGGAGACATAAGACATTGAAGATAATTATGAACAGCTTTAATGATGTTTCTTTCAGTCCATTCTATCCTTTTATTCAATAGGAACCTTATTCCTTTAACAATTATAGTCATTTTAGTAGTATCTGGCAAAAAAGTTATCTTAGCAATGTCGGTTGCAACTGGGGAAAAAGCATATAAATTCAGCTTATTCCTTTCCAGCAGGGCGAGGTGCCAAAGGGTGCCACAAGGCATCCACTCTGACCAGATTTAGGAATTTGTCTTTGATACGCTTAATGAGCTGGCTTGAAGCCTACCTTGAATCCTTAACACTTTCCTTGATAAACAGACAAGAAACAGGAGTTCCTGGTGCAGAGGCTGTATGTGAATTCGTGAGAAAGCTGTGCTGGCAGGTGTACAGTTTCTGTGCCACCTCTGGGACTGCCTGTCCAGACAATTAAAGAGTCTCAGGATGAGACGAGAAATCAAGATTACGACTAAACGATGCATTTTTATAAAGACAAAAGCTGGAGTGATAATGTCTTTAAACTCTGAATTAAGTCTTCACTGAGAAGTTTTTTTCCCCTCTTTTTGTGTCTAAACAATCAGTTCTAGATGCTAATGAGTGGTTTGATTACCGGTGTGCTGGGGATTTATATCGATGCCATTCTACCGAATTACAAAGAATGGGAAGAAAAAACCCCTCAACTACCCCTCAACTTTGTAACACCTGAACCACAAACCCCAGTTTCTTTGCTCATAACTCCAATTTTCTACCAACTACCCTTCAATTAAGGAACGTTTTATAGACCTTTTCCTGTCTGTATTTCATGTACCTATGTTGTTGTTGTTTTCCTTTGTCTTGTGTCCATTTCATCATTTGTTTTTCCACTCAAATATGGAATTTTGACTTATATGCTTTAGTTGTGCTGCTCAGCTGTATCGGTCTGCTGTCTTGATTTTGTCTGTTGTACAAAGATTCAAAGATTCATTTACTGAACTAGAAAAGGTTTTCCCAGTCATGGATTTTCCTGGTCAGCACTTACAGCAAATCCACAAGACAGAGGAAATGGAAATTTGAATTTTGACTTTTCAAGGGTAAACTTAAAATTGCAATTTCAGTCTGAAAATCCCTTGATATTTTTAGACTGAAAATCCCTGTTTTGTCACATCTAAGGCAGTCCCCTTCTAGATTCATACACAGAGCAGTCTTACCTGAGACAAGCTGACATGTTGAGGTATTTGATATTCCAAATGTTGCGAATGTTGATATGAGGTGTTTTTTACTTATGCTGAGTCCAGTCTTTGAGTTTTCAGTTTTCTCTTTCAAAATATGATATGCCTGTTACTCCATTACTTGGGATATTTCAAGGAGAATTCCAGCAAAATCTGTCACGTAGATCTTGGTGGGTTTAGCCACTGCTTTATGTAACTGCCTGAAGATTTTAGCTTGCTTCTGTAAGGACAGGTTACAACCCTCAGCTAGTTCTCAAAGAGCTGGATCATTAGCTTTCTAAGGAGAACAATAAAATAAAACTCACACTTCAACATTAAATATATGTTGTAAATGTGCTAATTTTCTGTTCTATATGTAGTAGTTATTGCCAAATCTGTCAAGGATTTGAGATACTTTTTTTTCTTTAATTCATGTTTCTGGTATCAATCATTTTTGCTTAAATTGCAGCTTTCATTTAAACAATATGTCTAATACCAAAGCTTCAGAACATGACCCAAATGCAGTCTAATGGCTTAAACTCTCAGAAGGCACTTGAAACATTTGAGATCTCAAATTTCAAGAAAAGTAAAGTGTGGGTTTTGGCAACATTGTATGTCACTTTCAGCCTTTTTGTTGATTTTTTTTTTCTTTTATGTATTTATTTTTTTTTCTGCAGTAGGCTCCCTCTCTCTGCTTTGCTATATTCAGTATATGATATGTAAAGTTCATGAGGCTCTCTGGGATCTTTCAGAGTTGCAGCCTCTCTGTAAATGAAACTACGCTTTTTGTAACGGTTGTTACTTCCAAACATTACATTTTATTGAGGAAGTTGCCCAACTCTGTAAAGATAGAGAATAACTAGGGTCTGAATGTCCTGAATCACTCCTAGAAGGCAGTGTTCTTAGGATAGAGAGGAGAATGAGGCAGTGGCTGAGGGAGCAGCTGCAAACACCTTGCAGAGAGCTTTTGGTACTTTATTGTGCGTCAGTTGTGAACGTCTGAGATCTGGAGGACACTGCAATATTGGTATTGCAATGTAAAACTGGTTATGTTTGCATGAGATCCCTTGCCAGGAGCTGCATTAAAAATGATACCTGTGATTTTCTCAGGTGTTCTGTTCCCATGAAATGTGCCTTTTATCTTCTTGAGTTCAGTACTAATTATTGGGAAAACAGGAAGCAATTTGGGCATGAGGGTTTGTCTTTCATGAGAATTCAGTAATTTTGCTCTTGGCTTCTAACTTAGGACTTTCCATAACTGACTGTATGCACATATAAATGTGTCTTTTGATTTGGCAAGCTCAACAGACCAGAATTCTCTCACCACTGGGATTTATTTGTTTTCTGAGGTTTTTTGTAGTCATTACTCCATCTTCAGGCTACCTCCAAAAATGCAAAGTGCAGAGCAAAACAGGTCTTTCTTACAACTTTTCAGACACTCTTGGCTGTAAAATAGAAATGTAAACAATGTCCCTGTCTCTTCTGCCCAGCTGGTTCATGTTATTACACATGCTGGATACAGATTTAATTAAGTTATATCTGCTTGGTTTCCTATTTGAAAAATATATTGTGCTGGATTTTCTTTCACAATAAGTGAATCAAAATACCTTGTTTTTAAAAATTGTTCCTCCAGTGCCATGGCCATGCAATTCAGTGATTGGCATTTGAATAATCTCTTTTTTTTGGTGCATGTTGTATCAGCGAAGCAGTGGAACAGGGCAGGCTGCCCAAGTCTTTCACAGGTGACATAGCAGTGAGACCCATTTTGAATTCCACTGCTCAGGATGCATTTTTTATAAAATGCCAGTAATTTTTGGTGCTGAGTGTTGCTATAGTTCCAGTTGTGTAGGGATGTACAGGTAAGGTGATGCTTCTATGTGTTATTTTTATTATAGCAAAGTAGCAGAGCTGAAAAGAATAGATAAGTTTGCAAGTTCTTTAGATCTGAAATAGACCCATAAAGATTTAAAGCTAAATATAAGCTGCAGACAATTATTCTGCCTTCAGTTAGACATTGAGTCTGAGGGCTGAGATGAATTTAGGAATGGGAGTGATGCTAATGTTTACCTATACAGGTAAAAGAGAAACAGGCATAGACTGTGTCCCATTGGAGACTTACTGGGAAGAAGAAATGAAGGGAGGTCATGGTTACCATAAAATTGCTTTATTATTGAGCATGGTTTTCTGTTTTCCAGCAAAGTTATAACCTGAGTTATAACCCCTAAGGAGGGGAAAAAGGGCCTTGTGGGTTAGGCTGACTTTACATCTTGCCTAGGGCTACCTTTAAAGCAGAAATGACCACATCTGTGCAGCTGCACCATGCCTTGGCACGGCTTATTTGAGAAGATGTAAAAGGAGGCTAGAGAATTTCTTGTAAGACAGCGCTGTTCAAATTCCAGAAAAATGTTGTAGGAGGTTGCTGACATTGGAGACCAAGTTCTTTGCAACATGTGGTTCTACCAGCCATTTGTCTCTCTTAATCTGCATGACCATAATACCCCCGTAGTCCATTCTTTCTGTAAAATGCTGGGGTCTCCAAAAAATCATAAATACATCTAGTTTGATTATCATTGTCTCTAACTTGGCTAACTCTGTTAACCGTGGATATAATTATTCTGTTCTTTTCATGCTGCTGGGGTTGGATTATAAACTGTCATTATTCATGGGAGCCATAATTAACCTCACAAATCATAAATAGCCATGTATAGGATAGCATTTGTGAATTACTCTGGCAGAGTACTTTTTACTCTGTGATAAAGCCAGGCCCTGTGTGCCTGATCATTCTACATCTTCAATATTCACTCTACTTGCTGTCAGATTCCAGGTATTTTTCAGATAATACAACTTGTCCAGCTGTTGTCTTGTATGTCTCACACCTGCCCAGTGAATATTCTGATCCAGCCATTTCTGGACAGAGAAAGTGTTTACACACTTAGTCCAATAAATGGCTTTGATCAAAAGCACATCTTGGGGACAGTAAAGGTGGCTTAGAAGGTCTCCAACTGTGTCGTCCCACGGAACTTAACCTGCAACCTGTGTGCTGTATGGGCAGCTGTGGGAGTTGTTCTGGATTTGGGAATTCTGCTTGAGCAACTGGGCATCAAACAGTTTGGTGGTAGATAAGCATTACAGCTCCCGTGGCTCTTTGCGGATTGGGTCTCTGATCCACTCAGTTTTGATGCTTTTCTTGTTCCATTGCATCCCCCTCTTAAGGAGACAATGAAGTCAGAATCTTCTCCCTGGGCAGTTGTCCCTCTTTGAAGTCTGTTAAATCTTTCTTTTCAGACTTTACACCATAAAACTAGCTCTTGGAGAATTTTTTTTTTAAGAATTAAAAGGGTAGCTTATTTTTTCCCTAAATCTCAAAGGCAACAATACTTAATCCTCCATCACCTCCTAACCCAAACCCATACTTCAATTTTTGAAAGTCAGAATATTTGCTGCAGGCAGGGGGGAAAAATAACATGTATTTCCAGTGGAGTATGAAGTTAGTTGGCCCCTTTCTACTGCTTTGGTTGAAGGTAAGTGGTTCTCTTGATAAAATGAAAAGAAAGTAATCGATGGCTTTCCTGGCTACTCATCCAGCTGTCATCAGAATAAAACCCTCATCTGAGTTCTGACTGACAAACCCAGATATTTCAGGGACTTCTTTTTAAAAATTCTTCTATGTGCTGCTCTGTTGTAACTGATTAAATTCAGTGTATGCTATGTTACAGTAACAACCCTCTACCTCACTATTATTATTGCTGACTACTGCTATTTGGACAATTAACAGTGGAGCATAAGGAGGAAAGTGATATTTCCTTTGTGGGAGGGGAATACTTAAAGAGATTTAAAAAAAAAATAAATTTGAGTAAACACTCCTACAAAACATTATGGGGGACAAAACATATTCAAGGTGAGAAAAAAAGTGTTGCTGGTACAGTTTTTCATGGACTCTGTATTAAACCAAAGAGTTTGACATATATTATTCTTTTTGCCTTCATGAAACACAAACAATGATCAGCTTTAGTATATGTACACATTTGAGGAAACAATGGTATCAGAGTGATTTTAATTTTTTGGTCTTCCTAAGGAGATCTTAGCTACTATATGAGATACTGATCAACCTTAACAATGCTTTATCAAAATGTTTCAAATGGTATCATTATTGGTCCTTTGTGCTGGAAAAGAGCAGAAGAAGAAAGCCAAAGAGTTTCCTGACACGGCCCCATCCTTGCTGATCACAGATCGTAGACAGAGGCAATTTTTCAGTTCTAGGGACAGGGAAGAAGGGAAAGAAGTTAAAAGAAGCAGTATTGCTGCTGTCCCCTTAATCAAAACTTTTTTTCTTAAATTAGTCTTGGCTAAACCATCAATTTTCAGTTGTTTCACAAACAAGCAGGTTCTTTTTATTAGCTTTCAATTTAGGTATGATGAATCAATCAAAAATTTCGAAGTTGTGACTGAAGGCAACTAAGAAGTCAATCGGGGACAAGACTGAATGTCCTTCAGGTTCCAGGAGCCACACACCCAAATATTCACGTGGCAGAGTCATAAGCACATGCTACTCACCTAACAGGGAAGTGAAAGCTTTGTGAATAGCTCAAAGAAAGCTTCCCCCTCCCCTGACTTCTCTTGACTTCCCTGGACTCCCAGGGAGTCTGCTGGGTGTGAAGCTCCATCCCAAGGTGTCCTGCTGTTGGTACCTTGACTTGCTCCCACCAACCCTTTGGATTAACCAGCTGCTTCTTGCCCTGGTGCAAAGCAGCTGCTCAATGCCTTAGAAATGGGCACCAAAGTGAGATGTTAAGTAGCAAATGCTGATGGACTAATCTGGTTGCTACATCTGGAGATATATTAACTGTTTATTAACTCCTTTGTACAGCTTCACCTTTCTCCTGTGGCTTCCACCAAGGATAAAATAGATAATATTTTCTGGTAGAAGCACTTAAATATATTCTAGTGAAAATCCTTAATGAAGTTTTTTTCCCTGATTCATTCATGGTACCACCATATTGAGGAACTAGAAAGATTTTTTTTTTTTTTCTACAGCATTTCATTAGAGAGAAAGAAGAGTTGGTTCATTTTCCTGAAATGATTATCAGCACAAATGAGGTTTGGGTGGCTGAACTTTAAAGAGAGTAGAGTTCTATTGTAAAGAGCATTAAGATTTAGTTACAGACATTGATTTCAACACAGTGAACTGGTATTTCATTATGTACTCGTAGAATTAAATACTCTGTAGTGGAAACTCCAGTTGTGAGCAAAACAAGTAAGAATTGTTGGGGGCCACAGATATATTGATGCAGATAATGTGGTTTCTTCTCATTTGAAACTCATCTGTAAAAATGAGATCATTTCAATGGAGCCCCAGCTGTTTTTGCACAGAGTAATTTTTGCATGTTCGTGTAAATTCTGACTTTTTTTTGAGGTTTGTGGCAGTGGACTTGATGGTGAACTTATTAAATAATGTTGGATGTCCCCCAAAATCCACCTTTTCTGTTTTTGTTGGGTTTGCCTTTTTTTTCTTTTTTTTTTTTTTCTTTTATTTAATAAGACTGTATCTTCTTGAAAGGACAGCATTCACTGAGGCACAAAGCTCTGATTCTCAGTAAATGATGAGTAGCACTTATTAGGACTTATGCTTTTTAAGTGACTGAAAATATTGTTTTCCATTTTAATTTGAAGAAAAATCCATTTAAAGTGAAATAAGTGATTATTTGCCCTATTCTACATTTAGTATGTTTTTATATTATTAATATCCATCATTTTCTGTCTGACATACTTGATTAAATAAAGTCTGAACTTTTTTAAAATGGATTTTTTTAAAAACTCTAAAATTGTAATTAAATCCAGTAGGAAATATATATCGGAATCACTTAAGGAAATTTGTCTCTTGAATATCAGGGCATCACAAAAATAAAATAAAGCATTAGAATATTCCTGTCAGAATAACGATTCCCCTCACTACTTCAGTATGTGGAAAACTCAAAATATATGCTTAATGGGAGGTGAGTTGGAGTTTAACCATCACAACATGTATTTCTTTACCCGATGTAACTGATGTAATACACTCCTCTTACACACTCCAAGTTTTCCTTTTTAAGCTGGACACAGCAAGTGTTCAAGGAGAATTTACAATAATGTTTTTCAACAGAATCTCTTTTAAAGTTGCCATTTTAAAAGAAAACCAGGTCAAATGATTTGAAGGTGATGCTGATTTTATAATTGACAGTTAACTGAAAATATTAGCTGTTAGAGAGTTGTTTTCTGGTGAAAACCAGGTCTGTAATACTACAGTGAGCATTTAGTAGCTTTAAAATGGTTGTCTTGCTGATGCTGCTTAATCCAGCCAACTGATCACATAATTTTGACAAGGACTCAGCAAAGGCTGCAGGGACTGTCTTTGTGTGTCTGCTGTCAGGACTTGTGCTATCCACATCGATACATTTCAGTGGATATACTTTTTATTTCAAGGGAAAAACAGTTTTCTAAGGTAGATCCATTCTGAAAATCCACATTTTCCTTAATTTCAGAGCACAAGTTCAATGTATCTAGTGATCCAAACATTTTATTCTTTTTAATTAAATAAATAATGAATTCGACAGCGTAGATTTTGTGAATCTCAGGTTCTCAGTAGATCTACAGTGCTTGTGAGTTTTTGAAGCTGGTGAAAATTCCTTTATTATTTTCAGATCTTAAGCTGCTGATAAAATAGTATCCATTGTGCAGTGTAGACCGGTGCTTATAATTTATATCTGATAGGCTATTAGTATGTTAATTAGTAACTGGGACAAGAGTTGTTAGAGTTGAAATAGACATCTGGTTTAATCAATTTGTCATTAAGCTGGTGCAAGTATATAGGTAGCAATGGGAAAAGAAAATAACACTTCGAGAGCTGACAGCTCTCTACAAGCTATCAACACAGAGCTAAGTTTAAAATTGAAATAGTGGTCCTTTATCTTGCTTGATACGCATTGCTCAGTACTCAACTTTCACAAAATACCATGCCCTGTTTTTATTTTAAAATCTATTTTCAAAACCTTACAAATAAGTAAAAGAAATGAAGCCACACTGTGATGAAAACTGTGGTGATAGATATATCTATCAGCTTCAGATTGTGATATTTTTCTATTTTATATAGTAACAAAGGGAAGAAAAGCAGGTTTTATGCAGCAGTAAGGAAAGGCTAGGTCAGGTGGGTACTGCAGACACTACTTGTTAGAAATCTCCTGGTGATGGAAAGATAACTTTCCTTCTCCTTTTATGGTCTGTAATAGAAGTAATATGCATCTTCCTACTGCTGCTTTCATCTTCTGATGTCTCTTTCAGTCATTTGTATACCTTTACATATAGATGAAAATTTAGCTGCAATAGTTCTATTTCTGGTTTTAAAGTTAAAGCGTTTTGTTTCCCATTGTTGCCAGTTATTAGTTTGAAATTGCTTCAGTAGTTGCTGAGAGTGTTAAAAGAATGCATGTAAAAGATTAAAACTATTCAAGTCATCAACAACTAAGTCAACAACTATGCTGTTGTTGAAGTCCTGTTCTTTAGTTGGTCGCTGAAATCTAATGTGATTACCTATACTGTTATTCCTCCTTGCTCCAGTTTTGTATATTTAAGAGGAATATTTCTTTCATTCTTATTTAATAATCTGGAGATAGACTACCTGGGACAATGAATTCTGCAGGCTGAACATATGTAAGCACATATGTTTACAAAAGCATCCTTTTTTTTTTTAATTCTTTGCCTTCATTCTTAGCCTGCATTGTCGTGTGAAAGACATAAAATAATCAAAACTTGAAAAGACAGTAAGTTAAGATAAACATTATTACTGAATACAGTAATATCTGTACTATTTTACCTTTTATAATATAAACTCAAAACCTGTGGAATCAAAAGCAAATTATCTCTCATATGCAAGGTATTTTCAGGGAATGGTAACTGATAAGGCAACAACAAATAGCGTAAGACCAATTCTCTCTGTACTTACCAGATGAAAGATAATAACATTTAAATATTAGAAATGGTCCCTTATCCTTTTCTTCTTTTGTACCGAATAATCACCATTAGAAAGTATAAAATAGAAATTAAGCTGTGTAACCTTTGCATGCTTTGAGCTCTCTATTTTTTTTTTTTTTCTTGTGGATGTATTGAAAAGTAAGTGGTATTCTTTATCTAGCTTACTAGATAATGGGGCTGGGGAGCTTGATTACAAGGACATAAATCAATCCAAGAACCCTGATGATATCCTCAACTTCAGCAGAGAAGCCCGAGTGCTTTATTAGATTATCACTTCAGAAGGATTGACTCACAGATTTAGTTCTCCATCTCCATCTCTTGTTTTTATATTACAAGAAAAGGAATTTTTCAGCAATTTAGGAGAAGAACAAAGTACCAGAAGAGAGAGTAAATACCTAGCTAGGAAAACTGTTTTAAGTAGTGTCATGAGTCTGATTTACAATCAAACTTAGAATCCCATCTGAAAAATTGATCTGCCACAACCTTTTTTCTATCAGTGTTGCACAGAGCAATGATAAACTTAGGAATACTGAATTACAGCAGGAGGCCAAAGGGAGAGCAGTGAGGATGGCAAAACAACATAAGAAATCTGTCCAAAAGGGCTCACTGTCCTGGAAGAAAAGACTTTGAGCTGCTCACAGAGAAGTGCTAAGAATTAAAGGGTAAAGGAACAGTCAGATATGCTGAAAGAGATTTAATAAATCAGATTTCATAAAGAAGGTTTAACTTTAAAAAAAAAAAAATTTGTCCTAGAAATGAGTTCTTACAAGATCTGTAAGGAGATAAGGGCAGCAATTACTTTCTAACAGATGCTACAAAATGACTTTCTAATCCTGTTCTCCTTTAGGCCATTTTATCCTCTCTTACGTGTAGTGTTGATTTATTCACAGATTTGGGCCCTGATTCAGATAAATATTTTAACACATGATAACACCTTGTTCCTTAAGTTTAAGAGGAAATATTTCCCTGATTTGGTGAGAACTGGGGAACATATGATTTACTTTCCCCTGCTCTTGGGAGGCTGGTTCTTAATTGCCATGTGTGGAATAGCAGAAAGAGTTTGACAAAACAAGTTCCCAAAGTCCTTTTCACTCCTGATACTTCACTTCATTCATTCATTTTCCTTCTCTTTATTACTTTTTGTTGGGGTTTTTTTGTATTTGTAAAGATAAGGGGTTTTTTTTGAGAAAAGGTCATGTTGAAGGTGACAAGTGATGATTGTAAGAAGAAAAATACATAAATCAAGAAAAAAAATATAAATCAATCCTTCATGTTGAACAAAAAGATTGCCTCCTCTATATTTATGAATAAAAGAAGAGGTAATAGCACATTTAAACAGATGAACAACTTCACTGCAGTTCAGTGCCAACCACATATAAGTTAAATAACTCTAAGATTCAGAAGTGGGAATTATGTAAATGCATTATTTATGATAGATATGCATTATTTTAATTTTTTTTTTAAAGAAAATGCTTTTATTGTTCAGTTGTACTTTAGGGTTTTTTTTTCTCCTTTTTTCTCTAGTATTTATGCTACCCTGATGTGTATAAAATCAAATACATTTTCCAACCCTGCTTTTAGTGTAGAAAAAGGCTAAAACTTCATGACGTTTTCGTTTTCTTTATGTTCTTGTCTTTCTGTCATTGACTTGCATGAAACCTTTCCTGTGCCATTACTTTATTGCTTTTGCACTTGCATTTTTGGAAAATAGTTAACTGTGGGGTTTCATAAATGCTTTGACAGTTGCCCTTTGGAAGCTTTGATGAGAGCTTTCCCTGTCCTAGGTTTTTTAGAATTACTTTTTTTTTTTTGTTTTTTTCATTGTCTTTATATTCTCAAGTATTTCTACGTGGTTAAAGTTATGATAACATTACAGGTTGTTTTTAGACTCAGTTGCTATGCCACTGGATGTTGATGGTTTTAACTGAAATATTTGAATCTGTGCATACTTTCTGCCTGCCCTCAGCCTTTGCTATGTAATTTCTTCAACCCAAGAATCTTTTGATTCTTTTATTTGTTGTGTTTGCACCAGATGAAATTTTCTGCAGCAGGTGTCACTAAAGGACTGACCTTAAAATAAATTATGATGAATATTCAGCAAACAGTAGTTCTTTCATTGGGAAAAAAAAAAAAAAGAATGAAAGAAATGACGACTGATGTTGCTTTGTTATAAACATGGCAGAAGTTAAAATTGAATTATTTCGGTTAAATGCAGACCTAGAAGCAAAAAAGAAGCATTGAGTAGTACAACCCAAATGTTATTCTGATACATCCTCTTCCTCCGTAGTGGATATATTGAGCTATAGTCCAGATGTATCCAGCTTTATGTGTTTCTAAATGGTAAATTGTACCTGAAATTTTCTTCTGTTATGGCAGTAGGTTGTATGGTGCACATTTTGTTTTTAAAATCGATTATTTCACTGCAGTTGTGAGGTGTTTCTGTCAATTTGATATGTTGTCTTTTGAATGAGTGCTCATTTTTATGAATAAGAAGAATGTAAGGGATAAGCAAATCCAAGATTTCTTGTCCAACACTCTGCCATTCCAAAGCCACTCTTGAAGTAGAGCTTTGAAACCAGAGGGTCATTTCAGTTATATTTTGTTTAAAAATAAAAATCCAGAAGGGAAACGTAATAGAATCATAGAGTGAGTTATTTGGATTTCTTTCCACTCTGATATTCCCAAAAGAGCATTTGCCTCGGAGTGCATCTCTCCACTGGGCTCTCAGTTGATTTCTCTCTCTTGTTTATGTAAAATGTAACAAGTACTTTGTTTTTCTGACATGATGGACCATTTCAGTCAGCAGAATTGTGTTTCAATTGACACTTAAATATTTTGCATTTCTAAATTATGGATAATGTTACAGATCATAGCATTAATTCTGCATAAATTAGAAACCCAATCAGAAACCCAATCAGAAAGAAGACCTTGGGAATGCAAAGACAACTAAAGATAGGGTTGTATTTTAAATATTCTTAAAATCACGTATATTACTGACAAATACTGCAACTGAATTTTTCCTCTTAAATAATAACTTTGATATCATCTCTCCGTTAAAAAAATATTTCACAATATTAAAACCACTGGCTAAATTATTGGACTGAGGGGGTTTATTATTCTTTGACTTAAGCAAAATGACTTGGGACAGATTTTCATGCTGGCTAGCAGAACAAATTTAATTCAAACTGAGATGAAAGGCGGTTAATGTAATTGTAGCCTATTATCCTATGCAGGCTTGAGTTAAGAAGCAAACCAACAGACAGTCAGAAAATGATGGATAGAAAATAGAAACGCTCAAGGCTGGTGAAATAGAGACTTGTGAAGGGATTATGCCGTAACTGTTCCCACACAATCTCTGCATCGGTAGTATCCCACCTCTCCTGTATGTCTGGATTACTAAAAAGGATTTTTGTGTGCCTCCTGGCTTCTCTTTATTTCTCTCTGACGTCAAAAAAAGGTCTGAGTTTAGTAAATTTCAGTACTTTGTAATCATGATTCCCCCCCCCCCCAATCTACCCTCTTCATCAGTCCTAGGGATGCTGTAAAGCATTCTGTTTTCCCTTCTTTCTAAGCACCTTTTTCTTTGTTATCACACAGAGTGGTGGCAAAATGGTTGGCCACATAAATTGTTCAAGTCTTTGATCCTAAGCACTTCTTTGGGGCTCATTGCTAGCAAAAAGATTTTATTTTTAGAAGAGTATTTAGTTTAAAAGTAGTAAACAATAATCAGCTCTCAGGTTTTTCAGCTGTAAGAGTGGCTAGTTTTTTTTAAATATATATTAAATTTTGCACTGCAAGCTTTTAAAAGTCAGAAATACATGTCTTGGTCTCCTCAGAATATCGTAGGAAGATGCTGAATTTTACAGGAATTTTTCAATAGCTTTGTCACCATTGGCATAGCCCAGGAAGCAGAGAAAGCACATTATTTCCTGTAAAATAACTGATCATACCTAGTGCAGGACGTGCATCTCAGGTAATTCTAGCAATGTCTAGTGTGATGCTGACAAAATACAGGAGATCAATTGCTGATCAGAAGTCCAGCTAAAGCTGCTGTCTTATAAACTCTTTGTAGAGGGATTGAGTCTTTGAGGTACATGGGCTGGAATGATAAAACAGCTTTTACAGAAGTCTAGGAGTTAGATTTCCCAGTCGTTCCCAGCTGGAATGCAAGAATTTTCTCATCCACTGCGAGTTCTATCACCAGAGCTCTTATAGTACCTAAATAATTCATTTTCTTTTTTTTCCTTCTGACGTTGTTTAGGATGAGATTTTGTGCATTTGAAAAATGCTTTATTCTGTGAACTGCCCTTTGGGAAGTCATTGGGATTACTTAAAGGCTCTGTGCTGTGCTGTGCTCACACAGGAGCAAGCACTGCTTTCCGAGGCAGTGCTCTGCAGCCTGCCGATCAAACCCAGCACAAACGCAGTTTGAACTGATCAAAACTGACAGGGCAAAACTCCTGTTATGAAATATTTTGCAGTACCCTGCCGTGAGGCTCTGGTGTCATTTTAGTCAACTTTCTTTACCTTTGTTCCAGCCATCGCTTTTAAGTTTCTTCTTAAAGGGCAGATAAGTTTTCAAAGAGGGCTGAGACTGGAAGCGTTGACAGATATAGCATTGTTGTTGCAACATAGACAGTAATATTTATTTCCACTTATCTGGCACTTCATAAAGAAGTATCAGTATCATCTCTGCTCCAGGAAATTCATGAGATTATGTGCTATAATGGACTAATGGAGATATGGGCTCTTCATAGGAAAAGGACCAGGGAAAAACGGATGTTTGTATTTACTTTGCTTTCTCCAGCCACCCAAACACTTTTCTGGGTTCTGTTCTTAATAGATATTTCTGTATCTCTAGGATTGATATATTTTTTAATAAAGTCAAATAAAAGATGGTGCAGGTTAGATGGGGTTGATATCCCAGATATTACAAAGGACTTTAAAAGAGTCCAGACATGCTTGTAATGGAACAGTGGTAGGCAATAAGGCACGAATTTTATAGAGTTTGCCTTGCAGGGGTGGGGTGAAGAAAATTCTTTTAGCCAGGAAAAGAACTACCAGAACAATGTATTGGATAGATTTTCTGGATATTGAAATGATCTGATGGACAAAAATGCGGTATCAAAGACCAGCAGGAAAAGAGGGAAGCTAGGAATCTGGAAATTGCTCTGCCTCCGTGTTTGGTTTCCTAACGATGCTCTCATGGTTCCATTGTGGTAATTTTTTGAAGGCTCATCATTTCATTAATTCTTGTTTAAGAAGGAACTAAGATTCTCTGATAATTTCTGTCAGTGCTACAGGTAACAAATATGATTAGTAAATATCCTGGACATGCTCTCTGAATATCTAGTCAGAAACTCCTAAGTCATCTAGGAATATTGAAAGTTACTTGAAAATGTCATGTAAGAGCTCGAATTTTTGCTTCCTAAAAGTAAGTGATAGCTTACCACTTGCAGTATATATTACACTTAAACCTCTGTGATATTTATGCTTTGTGTTCCTATTATAACATGTCATTGGCACTTTAGAAGTTGTTGTTGCAGGCAGAGCAACAATTCAGATAGCATGACTATTTTCAAAAATTCCCTAATACTGTATAGATGATGGCCCAGAGGAAGCCATGACATTCTGATTTATTTGTACCTTTGTTTTCATTGCGCATTTAGCATTCTTGAATGTCCACATATAAACAGCATTTGACCATTGCTAAGCTGCAATCTCCACTCCAAAACATGCTTTGCTTCTGAATTGTCGTTTTTGTCTTATCTTAGTCCGAATTTCTCATATTTTTTTTAAATATTAATTGCCATATTTTGATAAATTGTAGTCTTAAATTGCAAGAAAATTATTAAAGTTACCATACATAATTTGAAGTAGAATGAGAAGTAACTTACCTGTCTTTGCACTATCTTCTGAAAATAATAGTGTCTGTATGGCATCCTTAAAACGTATTTTTGAAATTGCCTTTTCCTTAAATTGCCTCAAAATTATAGTCTTATATAAATAGCGATTTTCTTAAGAAAAACAAAACCCAGTGCAACAAAAACAAACCAACCCCACCCCAGAATCTTGAAAACAAAGTAAGATTGAGTGCAAGGAACATCAAAGGAAAACAGATGAGAAACTCTGTAGCACTCTATAATGCTCCAGCACTAAGCTTTCTCCATGGAGATTGTAATTGAGTAGTTCTCTGCAATAATTTCCCACAGAGACTGACCATAGATTAAATTCACCAATAATAAAATAGTGGTATTTAAATGCACATTTTTTAAAAACAAGATATAAACTGTTTATTAGTTAAACATAATTTCTACAAATACACATATTAGTGGTAAAATTTTACAATGCAGTAATGACTAACGAAAATGCAGGTAACCACTTGGACTTAGTGTGTGTCTATCCATATTTTTTTCATCTGGTCTACTTGATGAAGCCATTTACAATACATTTACTCCGACTGTCAGGGCCTGTTAAAATATTAGTGTTGCTGAAGTGCTACCTCTCCTGCTCTTTTTGAGAAATGGTTTCTAAATAGCAATATACAAATGTGCTTGGAAACTGCCAGAACGTCAAGAGCGGTGAATTGCTGATCACAGAATGACAGAAACGGTCAGGTTGGAAGGGACCACAGTGGGTCACCTGGTCCAACCTCCTCAAGAAGGGTCATCCCAGAGCACATGGCACATGATTGCAGCCAGACTGTTCTGGAATATCTCCAGTGAGAAGGACCACACAGCCTCTCTGGGCAATCTGTTCCGGTGCACAGTGACTTACATATATTTATTTTACATGGTCTTTAAGGTCCCTGCCAACCCAAACCATTCTGTGATTCTCTAAATACTCTGTTGTTATTAAAATTTAATGTTTCAACAATATCTTTTAAAAGAATGAAAAACTATATAAATTTTGTGAAGTCATTTCTGCAAAGTAAAAACTTAGGTGGTGCTGCATTTCAGTTTAAGCAGTGATAAGTATTCATAAACTGTGGATGGTTCATTTTCTATTGCTTCTATCTAATTCTTCTTTCTAATGGGAAAGAAATAGTTGAGAAAACTATGCTAATATTTCTTGGAGATGTGATTCAGTTCAGTGTAAACACAGCCTCTTATTTTGAGCTCTGGGATATTCTAACATTTACTTTCTAAGGGCTGGAGCAAGATCTGAAATGTCTGAGATAGGTCAAAATGTGAGAGAAGAAATGTGTGTATTTCTCCTCCCTGACTTGGAAAGACAAGTGACTGATAAGAGGGAAGTCTTCTTTTCCAAGTTCACCTTTTTACATATATAAAAGTTTTTCTATCACATATGGTCATCATCTGTAGAGAAAGGAGAGGGCCAGAGGTAAAGGGTAAGGCCATGGACATGAGATTTTTCTTGTTCAGAATAAGTGGCATCAAATCATTTATATGTGAAATCCACTGATTCATGTGTCTGATTCACAAAGATTGGCAAAGATAACTTTTTGTCCAGCTAGTTCCAAATGATGGCTATAGGTCACTTAATTCTTGTATAGAAGGAGAGATGCAAATAGAATCTAGAATTTATTAGAAAACTTATTTTATTTCTTAACCTTTATCTCCTAATTATAAAATTTTGTGATAAGGGATATCTGTTTGAAAGCTTATTTTCTCCTGCATTGCAATGGATGTTGATATTTGAAATATTGTTAATTCAAAGAGTATATCAGAGCTCCATAATATTAATTATTCTGGATCTTTCAAGGAAGAAGGATTTGCAAAGCATGGAGGGGTCTGGAAGATGAAAATTTGCTTATGAGGGATATTTTACTTTTTCTTATCATGAGATCAGCCTAGATTTAAAAAAAAAAAAAAAAAAAAGGCATTGCTGGCCTAGGCTTTTTTCATGAATTATATGAGGAGGAGACTAATTTATCTGCAGAAAAAACATTGTCTCAAGACATAGTTATATGCACTTACAAGAAAAAAACAAATAAATCATTTCCCCACATTATTAAAAAGTCTTAACTGGAAACATAAATCCTAGTAGCTTTTACCCATTTAGGTTATCATTATCTTAAAAGGTAGGTTGATAATTCTTTATAGCTGAAGTTATTCATGACTGGAAGGATCTTGGCAGTGTGAGAAGTAGAAATGTCCAGTTTTTTCTTTGGAACCAAAGCTCTGTATTGTAGCTCAAAAAACCTGAGAGATCTCTTCACATACTGCAGTATTAGTGGATAACATTGGGACAATACAGTACATAGAACAATGTCAATACAGTTAAGAAGTAGACCCTTAACTGTGAGGGGAATATATTTGCATTTATAGATTATTGGTTCCTGTATTTCACATCAGCAAAATAAAGATTATATCACGGGATAAATATCCAATAATAATTAGCAATTAAACCTCTTCTGTGCGAAACACAAGCCAGTCATTAACATTGCTGATGTGAAATATGGCATCTGAGCTCAATTATTGCATCTGAATCTTAGCACTTCTGTGGAAGAATGATGCTGCTTCTGAATCTTTTAAACGTGCTTGAACTCCCTGTACGTGGCACAAGCTGGTGTTGCTTAACTCTACTTTTGTTGCTGCTGACCATGTCTGTTGTTGAGGGTTAGATGACGTGGCTGTTCTTTGGTAGTTCAGTGTAAGAGGAACTGAAGCCAAGCAGGCCTAAATCAAGACCTGAGTCTTGACCACACATAAATGTGAATCAGGGCATCAGGTATCGGTCACTCGTTCTTCTGGACTAGTTATCAGCCTCAGCTGTTCTTTCATCCATGAGTAACTATTCTTGAGCTGAAAATCTGCAGTTTCTGTGGGATCACTTCCAAAATGTTACAGTTACAGTTATTGACTGTAGTTAAGCAGATAGCTCAGCTTCTTTTCTCATTGCTGGAAAGGTACTTTGAGAGTAGGAAGTCTTGCATGATTTTCAAGAAGGGGTAATCAACAAGCAGGGTAAATGTCCATACTGAGCTTAGTGTTACTACATTATTATTAATAAAGGTGCATTAGCTGTCTCGTAAGTATCTGCAGAAGCTGCAGTCACATCACTATGGGCATACTTGTAATGCTCAGGATGCACTAATGTAGAGTAATATGTAGTAATTCTTCACAGTCCTTTTATGAAGTCATATGATGCCTTACCACGTGACCAGAGAAGTCTTAGGTTTAGCCTTACAAACACCGTTTGCACCTCAGTTGCAAGGTGCCTCAAATAATCAAATTTTATGTTAAATAGCATTCCACTCTTCAACCCCACTCCCCTGTAGCATCATACCACTGCAGTACTAGGAAAGCAGAATGAAACCAGAAGCCCGTTGCTCAAGATCAGGAATTGGGACAAGGATATCAGAAGCAGAAATCAGTGATGGAGAACAGCAGCAGCAAGACCACTGGTTAGATTGGGAACAGCCTGAGAAGTAAAGGCTGGGACAGAGTGGAGCAGTAGTCCTAGAAGATGTTATTAGTCATCTAAAAGCTGGGGCAAGTCACCAGTCAGGGACCAGGGATCCTCTGCTAAAGCAGTCCATGAGTCTGAATTTATCAGGAACCTCTTGTAGATACAACACTGAGAACCTGGGCAAAAATCTTAGGCCTGTTTCTGACCAGCTGTAGATCAGAAAGGTGACAGCTCTTCCCCAGACACTATGAAAGTGGTCTGTTAATTTGCAAGGACAAAATATGAGGTAGGGATTATAAATACCTATATTATCTAATATAGTATAACTTTGTATAGTTGACAAACATTGGTCTGGAGAAAACTTATCTCATCAGGGAAACAGTTGAATAAAACAATATTGTTTGTTGGAGTGGTCTGACATACATTTTTGCCTTCCCTAAGGCAAAGCCAAACTCAGCTAGAAGAAAGTCCATCAGTACTTGCTTTTCCCCTGTTCCTCTCTTTTTGCTTCACTTTTAATTGAAAGGATTTACCAATTAGTGGTGGCAACAGAACTGCAGAAAATCTATCAATCTATCATTTGCCTTGACTATCAAAGGTTAGATGAATTATTATAAGAAGGTTTTCACATGATCAAATCACTCATCTAGAAAGATGTAGATGCAGGCTGGTGTTATAGTGACTGCTTTCTTTAGGTGAGAAACCTCAAGGTATAGCCTTCCTTAAGGGACATACCTGTAAGCACAATAAAATTAAACATAAACATGTTCCCCTACTGGCAGTTCCTCAGCTTTCTAAAGTTTGCAAGATACAGATACAGTGCACAAGGCAGTACACATTGCTAAGCTTCAACAGAAGTTTATTTATAAACTCTGTCTTACAAAGGAGCCTTTCATTCATTAAAAGAAAATCCAAATCTGGAAATCTTATTGTAAACATGTGTTCATTTACATACATTTATTGTATTGAAAGAGAAAGCAAGAAATTATCACTTGCTTGGTCGTAAACATGAGAAAAATTATTTTTTAATGCATTTGTCAATAACTTTTATTTTGAACTTCCAGAAAATGTGGGGAGAAAAAAAGAGAGTGGAAGAAAATGGTTCAGTTTTGAAAGGAAAATTGAGAGAGGGGTTGGTGAGTAAGTGTTAATAGCAGGCCATCCAAAGGTCAGTGAGCTTGATGAATTGAATACTTTTGTATTGGAACAAACCATAGAACTTCTATGCAACCTGGTAGGAACCTCCCTCCATTTGTCCTTGTAAAATGGGAGCTGTGTCTTTGGAGTCATGCCAGAGTGGAACTGCTCATTCATTATTACCACTTAAGGCAAATGATCATAGCCCCGTGGCACATAAAATAATGAGTGTAGCTCCCATTTCTCAGATATGATGCATATATTACGCTTCACATATGGTCAAATGTGTCCTGGCTTTAGGGGAAGGTACAAAAATTACTACAATGAGTAAAGCTTGTAAGGAAGCAATTCAGTGAATAGGAAATTTTGTAATTGGAACCATAGTCAGTGACTAATGCAGAGCAATAGGTATGTTAATGAAATAGGATAGGATTAAAAGACAAAACTAAGTTTAATCAGAAGCCAGCATACATGCTCATGTGAATAATTTTAAATGTATTCTTAATCCTATTAGTTTCATCCTTTCCCTCCACTGAAAACTGAGTGTTTAAATAGTATCTTCCATTTGAATTAAAACAGGCTTCCCTAACTGGTAAGAACTTCACCTCATGTTATTCCTGATATATGTTATGAAAGTTTCTGCATGAAAGGCCTGGCAACAAATGGCACAATAAACCAGCTGTTTTGATGAGATGGCATAGAAAGAATACAGATAGCAGATGAATCTTATGCCACTTCAGTTACCGTGTGCGTGCAGCACTGGGTGGACCCAGCATGGATTTTCCACCAGTGTGCTGTACAGATCCTGTCCAGAGAGAGGGACCTCCCTGCTCCCATGTCATGGTGCCTTTTGTCTTGGGAGCAAACACAGCCATCTATCTGCTCCTGACAAGCTGGAAGGTTCTCTTGGATAACACCAGCACACAGCACAGGCTGCCATCGGGCCTTCCCGGACCAGTAGATCAGACTTACCTTACCCAAGATCGCCACCTCCTTGAGTCCTGTTACTTCCATGAGGCTCCCAACGTAGAGAATATAATATATATGATAATATATCAAAAAAATTTGCAGTGGTTTAATTCACTGTTCTCTTTTATTATGCATATTTTATAATTTCATCATATATTGTGCTGAAACAACTGAAATGCCTGGCTCCAAAATGATACTGCCATTCTGTTTTCGAGATATTTGAAGGTCACTTCTGTAATTGTCAGGGAATTAGTAATTATTTGAATTTGAGTGAATATTTATGAATGCTTGCACATTGCAAAATATTTTGTACCTAGTAATTTTTGCATTAATCTTTCTTTTGTGTGTTCTTGTAAATTATGAAACCTGTTATGCATTAGATGGATTTTACAGATATTTATATTTTATGTATTCATGCTGGGTTTTTTTTTCTGTGATATAAATAGAAAGAAAAATACCAAAAAGGTATATGTGATTTGGGAAATCCCTAGATTCTGGTAATTATTGATCCACAGCAGATGGTTTCATCTGATTAAAAGTGCAGCTGAATGGAGAAGGGAAGCTATATGAAAACAGGTGTCTTTTTTTCATAAAGATTTTCCAGTGTTTTTTTTTTAAATAAAAGTCATTTAGTCCCTGAGTCAAATCACCACAGGTGAGTGGTGTAGCTGGCCAAGAGTTCCCAGTGGAATTTATTTAGTTTCTCCCCATGGAAAGCTGTACAACTTATTGTTCCTGGGAGTTGGATATTTACTCTTCCATAGATCAGTGCCACTAGCAGAGAGTAGTGGGGTAAGTTTCTTGCCTTCATCCTCAGACTCTAAAGGCAGAATTGTTTTTAATATGTTTTTTTTTGTCTTCAGGTGTAAACCCCAAACATATTCTGAATTCTGCCCCTGTTTAAGATTCTACTTTGGCTCTGAAACAATCCAGAAGAAAAAATATTCCCCTTCCATTCCTCTCTATCATGTTGTTGTAATTTGCTTCATAATATACTGTCTCATTTATGTGACAATCTTACACACAAGAAAAGGAAATTCTTTTAAGCTCTTCATTCGAAAATGGTCATTTTCCCTTAGCTGTCTTTCAGAATTCCAAACCTTAAAGACACTTTCAGACATTTATCTATTTTTAGAAGCCTAATCTGTTTGAGTAGCAAACTGTTCTTTGAAGAATTTTGTTAGTGTTTTGTGATGTTTAGAAAAAACCTGTTTCAAGCAGACCAATACTATTACTTGAGACGCTTTTCTCCTATCCAAGTACATGCAAAAGATTTACTTCAGGATCAGACCCTCTTCTAAATTATGTGGAAAGGATTGTTGGGCCAGAGATTTATTATCAAAATTATTCTATTTAAAAAGTGTTGTGTTTCTGTATAGTTGACCCTGCAAAGAATTCTCATACTCATGTGAGATCAGGAGTGGGCAAGGGAAGAATGCAGAACATCTGTTTTTCCACTTCGTCATTTTAGTGCCACCGTTGATTATTTTCTTTGTGGTGTTGTGACAAAGGGTCAGGGAGATGATTGCTTCTTAATAAAAAATCAGCATGTTGAGAATCACCAGTTGGAAACTATTGAGGAGACCAGTAGAAATTCAAACATTATAGTACAGTCTGCAACTTGTTAAATTATATGACATCCAAGTTGGAAGGTATTTTTAATATTGCTCACAAATAAAATAACGCAAAAAAAATTTTTGCAAATTAAGTTCCTTAGAATAAAGTAATGAAAAGGTAGTCCAAGATATTAAGTGATTCAGATTTCCTCTGGGAAAATGTTTATATGAAATTTAATAGGCAGGGATTAGCTTTCTCTTTGTTTAATGAATCATTCTGTATATTTAATAGAAAACTATAATCTTGCTGGAGACTTCTGTGAAATAACCAAGAGAACCAAAAGCAGGTTAATCATTTTCTATTAAGATACTTGGCATTTTTATAGTAATGTTATAAACTGAATTTGACCACTCTGAATCTGTGTAGGATATCTCATCGCTCTGAAAAGAGCTATATATCTTATCAACAAGAAAACTATTTCTTCAGCTCTTATCATGTGCATATCTTGTCAGCAGCATCAGAGTATTGTATTCAATTTAAATTTCACCTGGTGCCCTGGGTGGTCGATGAAGGGGAGCAATTGCCTCTGAAGTTCATCAAAGCTGAGTATCTGAGACACTGCTGTGCTTGTGTGCCACAGTTCTGGCTGCAATTCCTGGTCCCAGAGCCCGGTTCCATGGTCTAGTTGCAGCTGCATAATTTAGCAGCAGCCTCTCTAGAGTAGAGACAGGATAGCTCTGGTTCCCCTCTAGGTCCTCTGTGGTGCTGTGGAAATATATTAAATATTTTATGGTTTGGGGATACTTTGGGTTGGTTTGTTGTTGTTGTTTTCTCTCTGTTATTATTGTGTTACTTTTGTTTTCATTTGAAGGGTTAGTAGTGTTTCAGGATGTTAGAGGGGGACATATTTGGGAACACTTTCTGCAAGTCAGTGATCCTTCTGGTGGATGCTCAGCTGCTGTCTTGGGGAGGGCCAGATCGAAACAAGATAAGGGAGGAAACTATCACTGAGCTTACAGGGATACAGAGATTCAGTGCCTGGATCCAGCTGCCTGGCTCTCCTTTGTTCACAAATGCCTGTGCTAAGTCCTACAAGACTTCAGGCAGACGACTGGAGTTCCTGATTTACAACTCTGGCCACTCTGGTATTTCCAGGAAGTAGCACATCCTAATTAACAACCATATCAAATACTTTTTATTTGCATATAGTTGTGCTACTAGTAGTAAAACCCATGCTATTTGAATAAATGTTCTAAGTGCATTTTTGCTAAAGTTATTCAGTGTTTAATGGGAATGTTTGGTTTTGTCTTTTTTTTCTCCCCCTGCAGCTGTGACTCTGAAAATAGGTATCTTGGAAATCCACTTCGGGGAACATGCTACTGTGAGTACTTTTATTTTTAATGTTACATACTAAAATGTTGGCTACATATTGTGTGATAATTTTGTTTCCTTGGCAGACCAAAATATTTTTCTTGAGATATTCTGAAGTTGGGCACATTGATATTTTGACTGAAAAATGAAATGCCCTGTTGGGCTGCTCTTACTTTGTGCACAGGAATACAAATTCAAGTCTTCTAAAAGTTGGTTCCTAATACCTACCTTAGAGGGACTGACCAAGCCATGGGGTTATTCTCTGTATCTCAACATGTGTGAATGGAAGGAATAGAAATTGTGTCCTTGATTAAAAGACAGAATTTGTGGTAGGGAAATTCAAACAGGCTACACAGCACCATTCCCTGGGGACATTCTGAATGGTTTAACCAGTCTGCCTCCCAGGGACAGGACACACAGCTGCTCTCCACAGCATCATAAAACGATACTGTGTGTTGTCTCCATGTTCTCAGTGTTGAGGAAAAGGTGCCTCTGGCACGTTTGCTGTAGAGCATTACAGTTTTGATAGTCATAGGGAAAGACCTGAAGGGATGAGAGTGGTTATTACCCACGTGCAGAAATCCCTTAGTGAGCTGTGCCAATTTTGCTGTGCCAATATCAGTGTTAAATAGTAATTTTAATCATCATAAAAACAGATGGGATGTTGGAGAACACTATTTTACCTTTTGTGTCTTTTACACATCCCATCTTAATGTCAGACAATTGGATCCATTTGTCTGTTGTTTCTAACATCATTCCGACTTCAAACTTGAATTTATACATAAAGACATATCACTGAACATATTTATAACATCTATTCTGATTTTTGGCCTTGCTTTTTAGCATTTCATTTTAGAGCATGCACAAAAGCTTTACTTTAGAGTATCTTTAAGGCATCATTTACTTAATAAAGGATTGTTTCTTGTCTTTATTAATCTGTCTTTCTCACCCTAAATGGTTTTACAGAATAAAATAGACACATACTGTATTATGGATGCTGATGTATCTCTAGGCCTAAAACATTTATTCCTCTTGCCAGCTATTAAAGAAATTTGGTGTGGGTTGTTTTGATTTTTTTTTCTCTCTCAGACAAGTTAAATTCAAATGTAATACTTTAAACTAGAACATGAATTTTAAATGTTGTAGACCAAGTTGAAAATACTCCCTGGAGCTGTGTCCTAAAGATACTGTTGAAAAATAAAATCAATTTCGTTGGTTTTTTTTTTTTTCTTTTGATAAGATATGCTTCTTATTTCAAAACAGAAATTTCAATATGTAGAAGAATGAATTTTTGTATTTATATAATATTTTTTCTATCTTTAAAGCAATATGAGTACATGAGAAGTCTGTACTTTAAAGACACTGCTATACAGGCTATTTTGGATACGTGTGTCAATGTTTATTTGTCCTTTAAAAATAAATGTTATTAAGTTTAAAAGATGGAAAAGAAATGACAGTAATGAGATTTGTGGACCTCAGGCACCTCAATGAAAAACCTTATTTTTTTTGCTATCATGTTTCTGGCTGGGTCTATAAATCATGTTGGAGACAAATTGTACTATATTCAAGATGCCCTTTCACCTTTAACTCACTACTAGTATTTGTCTTCTGTCAGATTTCAAAATATTTTAAAGATCTTGTTTTGAAGTGATAAATTTTAGTTTAATACTTTCAACTTACCACATATAAACGGTTTTCAGAGTTATTTTATCTGGAGGTAATAGGGAACCTGTGCTAATTAAAAATAACGGAATTCTGCATTTCTTGTTTTTAGTGATGGTGCATCATAGCAGGAAATAATCTGTTAATTTATGGGTAACTGACTGACCTAAGATCTCAATGACAATTGCTTATCAGCACAGTCCATTACCTGCTAAATCATGTATTAAAAAATATTTACATTATAAAGAGATGCTCCAATTTCTTATCTACGTAAATATTTTAAAATATGGCCTTACAGTGTTTCAGATTTGTACAAGACAGATATTTGGATGGAATTTTTTCTGTGCTTGTTTCACTACTCATCAAGAAACTTTTTCTTTAGACACTTAAATTGTTTCTTCACTTCTTGAAGTGAATATTCTTTTTTTTTTTTACAACAAGGGAATAGTTGTTGCTCAAGAGGAAGGAAAATACCAGGGAATATACTGGGGAGTATATATACTTATGAGCAACATAAGATTATGAGAAGTAAAAATTCTAGGCACATTTGTTTCTACTAGTGAATGGTACAAAACTAGGAATAGAGATAAAAGGAACAGTTTGTTAAACGTCAGATTTCATTCTCATATGGCATTTCAAAACGTGGCAGCACTGGACATGAGTCGTTTTTCTACTTTAAATTATCAAAACCTTGAAGTAGTGCATTATCCAGATTGTGTGAAAATCATCTTTCATGGCTTCTGTAAAATTGTTTTTATTTCATTCTTCACGACTTCACTGGATTATTGAAAATGCACAACAGAGAGAACAAACTTCTCTGAGAAAAAGAGAATGAGAACAAGCCTTGTAGATATAAACATTAGAAAAATGTTTATATCTCTATATATGAATGTATAAGGCTGTGTGAGCAGCTGCCTGATGATCTATAGATTATTCTAGTACCCTGTTGTCAGAAGTGGCTGAACATGAGTGCCAGGGGAAGAGGATAGCAAATGGACAAAGATACAGTGCTAATTCTCTCTTCACATCCAAGCATTTGCAGCTCAGGAACTTAGTGAGAGGAAGGACTTCTTGAGCTAAAAGTACTCAATGTGCCATTGTTTAGGAATATCAGAGGAAATCTTATGGAAGCTTTCTTAAACGTAATAAAAATAATATGAATGCAAAAGACGGCCTTGTGATTTAAGAAGCTACAGTTTTGTTTGGCCATATAAATATTCTTGTAGGTTGAGTACAAGTCTGCTTCTGGACTGTGTGTCTGTATTTCTGGTAGGGAGGCTCTGCATCCCCAGGCCTTTCTGTTGGAAGCCAATCCTGCTGTGAATGATCGGAAGCTGATTCAATCCATAGAAATGAATTCTGAGCGAAGGCCAGAGATGGTTGTGCAGCTGACTTATGCATGTCCACAGACCATAAATATACCATTTTGCTGTGATGCATTTGTGTTTGCTGTTGTTATTGTTCTTTGGTATCTGAGCCAGCGTGATGTATGACGGTGACACCGGGGTAGCAAAGTGTGCATCCAAATGGCCGGATTAGTTCCCCTCACGTCAGCACTGGAAATATGTTGCTGTCGAAATCAGAGCTCCTGGGTGCAAGGGAACATGCAGCAAAACCAGATGGTTTTAGACAGATTGGGAGGAATCACCGGGACGAATGCCACTTCTGTGGTTTTTGACTTGGTTCTATCTACAGATGCAAAGCTTTAAATCATAAATGGAGATGTAGATAAACCACTGTTCTAGAGAAAATGAGAGCTTAAATTTACAATTCATGATTTCTTACTATACAGAGGTTGAATTATAAGCTTGCTAACAATCACTTGCTTTGAAAGGATGTGATACTTTCCACAATAAACCTCTCTTAGATAGCTATATTCCTAGAGTCAAGAGCTTTCCAAAATGTCTGTTTCGTGTAAATTATTTTGAGTGTCATCATTCCAACTCTACGTATCCAACAAGAAATACAACTGATTCTAATACTGCTGCATGCAGAACCATGAAAGCTTACAACAAATCAGTCCTACGAGTGTTAATTGTATTGTTTGCCTGCATAGTTAGAATTTCCATATGAGCTGAGCACTCAAGGTTTGCCCATTCTACTAAGAAAATTCCTAGCTAACTCAATGAAGTTGAAAAAATGCACCTGGATTTACATAACTTAGTTTGTTATTCCCTTTTATCCTTAAAAAAATGTTTAGAAGCATTTTTTGTTGATTTCTGGGTACCACCATTAACAGTGCAGAGAGGGAACAGAGAGCTTCTCCATTTGGTCCTGCAGACTGGATTTTCTTTTAAAACAGGCAGCAGTAGTGCGTTACAGGGCAGAACATTTTTAGAAGGCATTTGAGAAGATTTTCTCAGCAATGCACAGAAAACGTAGTCAGAATGCAATCAAATTGCAATAAATTAAAAAATTTAATTAATCCGGTGCTCATCTTTGGATGGGACAGGCAGCTTTGTGGGACTGTGACTATCTGTGAGCTCCAGGGGAAATCAGGTGCCTTTTGCATTCAGAAGGGCATTTTATATCCAGGGTAGCACTAGAAAGTTTGCCATGCTGCAGTGCAAGCCCAACCCACTTTTAGGGATTAGAGCCTGACCTTTGAGAAGGATTAGAGAATCCAGAAATTAATAGAGGTCAGGAGGGATGGGTCATTTGAGAAGAGAATTAAAACAGGCAGGGACTGAATGATTTGTAGCTTTTTATAGAGTTAAAACCTATTTATTGATCGTATGCCTCTGATGCAGATATTTACTGGATTTACAGGCTTTAAAAAAAGAGGGGCCTGAATATCTGTACATAAAAAGGCTGGAAGAATGTACAAATTTTATTGTAACTGTTTTCTAGGTTCAAGATGTTTCCTTCCACAACCCTTTCTAATTTTTCTCTTAACTCAGTGTTTTAGGAAATGTCATTTGTGGAGAGCTTCACACAGTGATTCCTCAGCCACTCTTTCCAATGTTCTTCTGGGATGAAGCTTGCAAAGAGGGAAGGTGGAAGGTCTATCTGCAGGAGCCTTAAGGGTCAAGTGTGCTACAGCACAGTGGCACCACTGAGCTTTTCTAGTCCATCTCATGGACATACAGGGAGGAAAGAGAAAGCCAGAGGACACATTGCTAAGCTTAGTTTATATGTAAAACCCTCCAGCATAATTACTAGTGGGAAAAAAATATTCGTAGGGGTCTTTTTTCAAATTTTCACTGGATAAATTTTATTAGCTGCTCTTTTTCTACCTAAAGTAAACCACGGGAAAAATATGTGATCTACTAAATATTTTGCAACAACTTTTTGGGGGGATTGACCTGAATAATTGGTTTATGGCTTTACTGTTCCATTCTAAACTCTGAGCCATAAAATCATATTGCTATCCTGTCTGTATTTATACCAAGGAAAAAAGCAGTAGTGTTATGAGCTGTAAAGAAATTCCCTCAGTATGTCAGCAACTCATGGAGATGAAGAATGGAACTTTCATGTGCAAAATTGGGGAGGAAGTATGAAAAGTACATTCAGTAAAAACTCTCAAGATAATATCTGGTATCTGTGCAGGGAGCTGGGGACATAGAAGGAAATTTTGCTTCTGGCTGAAGAGCCTCGTAAGGATTCTGGTCCAGTCCTGAAGCTGGATTAGCCCCACTACTGCTGACACACCAGGATTTCAAAAAGGTTTCTGCTTTTTCAAAAAGGAAACTGCTAGTCCTTATTTATAGTCCTTACCATTTCTTAAAGTAAATTTGTATTGTAATTTAAAACTTTTAAGTTATATTGTATGTGGTGCCTGAAAAAACCCCAAACAAGGGTTTATTTTATCTGCTCTATTTAAAATTTATCTTCCTTGCTAAAAATTAGGAAAATAAGTCTAATTACTTTTTTATATCTGGGCTTTGGACTAAAGGCTTTGTTACTCCTTTAGAGATGTTCTTTTTTTTTTTTTTTTCCTGACTATTTCTTTTTCGACTAGAAAGATGGTTTGATAGAGGACAGATAATTAAATGATAATTTATGAAAACTTCTAATGACTTCTTGGAAATATCATCTCAATACTGACTCGGAGCAAAAGGATCAGATTATACCTCCTTATTTATGTTGTCAAAATACAGTTTAGCCTTAATGTGACCTATTGACACGGTCTGATTGCAGTCAGTTTGTGAGTGGCACACTGGGATCTACCGTAAATCACTTTTCGGGCTGCTTTAACCCTACTGCTTCGAAACTTGTTTTTGTGAATGGAAGTTTTATGCTTCCTTTTCCCCATCATTCTCCAGGTTTTGTGTCCCACGTAGGACACCACTGCTGAAGAGCGGGTGCTCCTGGATCCCAGGCAGGTGATCTCAGCAGCATTTAGCTCCCAGCCCATTCCAAGGTGGATTGTCCTCAGTGCTGTAAAAGGACTCCCCACCGAGGAGACTGTTTAGACCTGCATAGGGTCAAAGCTGCAATGGCTTCCCTAATATTTTTCATACTAAACTGACATCATATGGTTTGTTTGTTGGTTTTTTTTTCACTCTTTAAATAATTTGCAGGTTTTTCCTTTTACGACCTCTGTGAGACTTTCAGATCTCACAGCAGAGGAACACAATTAAAAGAGGGTTGTGTGTTAAGTCAGGAAGAACAAACGTGTTGAAACTTGCAATGCAACCTGTCAGCAAGAGGGTACAGTGGGATTTTTGAGTGTGTGTAGGCAAACATGTATCTGTGTATATGCATTCAGGGACATGACAGATTTCATCAAAAAATGGTAAAAAGTTATTATCCGGTAAAATGTGTACTAGAGGCACCATGGAGCACTAGGTGGCAGACTTGTTATACTTACAGAAAAATGAAACTCAAGAACGTTCCAAGGAGAGTGTTTTAGGAGATAAATAGCAAGTAGTACTATAAGTAAAACTGTTAGCAAGGATTTTCCAGATATTTAAAAATTATGTTGAAACTTAAGGGGCATAAACAATAAATCTTATCTGTTGAAAGGATGTTTGTTTTAGCTCAGCTGTGAGATGTGTAGCAGCAGTTAGATGCTTCACTACTGATTTGAAGAATTCATGTTTCCTTTTGGGACAACAGTAATTTAAACTAAATACATATTGTAATTGTAAAACTGTCATGCTTGATTTAAAATAATGAGTTCCACCAATTATATCTAACACTGATTGACTTTGATACAGACTGAAACAGTCTGTATTATGTATAAATACAGTAGCAATAATGACTCACATTGCCTTTTGAATATATGGGCTTATACAAATAAAGAATTTAAAAAAGAATTCTTAGTGTTTAAAGAGTCTAGTGGAACAGATTATAGTTTAAATCAGAAAATTCTAGGATGGTTTGCGAAAAGATTAGCCTCAGCAAACCTTCCAACTCAGAACTTATAAAGAGCAACAGACAAACAGAGTCTTTGCCCCGAGCTAAAATAACTGCACAAACCAACTGTCGCCTTCCAGAGAATTAAAACAAAAACAGCACCAAGAATCTGAAGCTCCTAATAAAGTATTATGCTCTCACCCCAGGCTCTATGTACTCATTTGCCAAATGCTAGGTTGGCTTGCAGCTTTGTTGGGCAGGCTAAAGAAACAGATTTGCTGCCAATCATTTTCAGATTTTACTGGGAATTGGAGAATCTTTCCATGTATGTATTTACTTCTCTTTTTTATTTTTATAATATGTACATATATGTATATGGGATTTTCTTTGCTTAAAAAACCCATACTTTATTTTTGGAATGAAGATTATTTGCTTTCTCTGATAGCTTTTGCTCATATATCAATGAGTTTACTGATTGACATCCCCTTACAGATTCTACTTAATACCTTTTGCCAAAGTAGACAGTCAATTGAATTGATTTAGATATGCTACCCTGTCTTAAAAGAAGGCGGGCACTACCCTGGACAAATTCGCTTTCTAACTGCTAAAGAATAGAAAAAACATAGATTATAATGTGTGCAGATAAATGTTTGAGTTAGAGACCTGTTTCATAGGTTCCATTATAATTTTTTTATTATTCTTTTTCTTGCCATTTAATGCATAGTATTACAGTAAAATACCTAGTAGTATAAAATATGACTATTTATAGAACTATAAATTTTGAAAAAGCTTGATGAGGCAAGAGTGAGAGATGGCTTGGAGACCTCCTTCAGAAGACATACTTTGCTTTGTAGGGGACTCCAGCCCATGTGTGAAGCAGTGTTTTAAATGAAAAGGAAGCGATACAAGTATTTGCATATATACAACATTGTATTATTGAGCTGGGGTTCATGGGATGAATACTTTTTGAATCCTTGTTCTGTATATCAATCTGCTCTGTGTGTGTGTGTGTAGTTCCCAAACATGTCCAAAAAGACGGGACCTGCCACTCCTCAAACACCTGGGAGGCCTTAGAGGTCTCTGGGAGTGGAGTTGTAGGAAGCAAACGGCACAGGAAAGGATCCCTCAGTGTCCCTTGGCCTTCTGACAGTGAAGGGAAAATGTTTGGGGTGGTTTTATAGTTGCATTGGGAAACAGCTGTAGTTAAACCTTGAACCAATTAAACAGGGGAAAAAGCACACTCTGACTTCAGTAAGTAAGTGGTTTATGATATGTGGGGGAATTTGTGTTGGTTCCTTGGACTGGGAGTTCTTGGTGGAACTGCTCCATCTCAGCCGGGGTACTTTTCTCCACGGGCAGGTATGAAGCACTTGAGGATGGTTTAGCCACTTGCATTATTAGAGGCAAACACCTGATGCAGAGGTCCAGGTAGTGTCAGGTAACTGTTCAGGTGTCTGGGGTCCTGAACCACCTCGTGCTGGCACCGTATTTGTGAAAGTTGAGAGGGAAGTCAGTCATGTTTTAAGCTTCAGAATTAGTGTTGTGAAGGCCCTGCAGAGTATTTGAGGGACTCTTGTAGGAAAATTTAAATAAATTGAGGGTCATTTCTATCTCAAGATGATGACAAAACCTTGGATTATATAAACTTGAAGAAAAATTATGCTAGGTTATTATGGGGACGTTGTCAAATTCAAGTCTCTGACTGGGTAACTCATCTCCATTTCAGTATATTGTAAATTAGACTATGAGTGATTGATATTAATTTATTGTCATTTTTTCTTAGCTTGTATTGTGAATATTGTTTTAAGATATGTTCCAGAAATATAACCCATTGACAGCAGTGTAATTTGGTAGTCACTTAATATAAAGGGTAATGCTGATATGAAGTGGAAGAGCAAACTGTGTGAGGTCAAAAAGCAGCAGTGTACAAGAGCAAAAGAGATACAACAGCAAACTAGACATTAAGGGAAAGTTGAAAAATGCATCTGTCAAAGACTATGAAGATACACTGGTAAAGAAGTAATATATATGTATTTGATTTGTCTTTTTATGTTATGGGGAAATAAATATACTTTACTGTGTTAGCCCTTAAGAAAATGCCACGGCCATCAGAATAATTTTGTAAAAATGACAAGCTATGCAAAATGTGGGAAGAAAAGTCTTAAAAGGGCAACAGTATCACTTTTTTTTTTTTTTTTCATCAATGAAATGAGAATTTTAGAATTCTACTCTTGTTGAATAGAAATAGGTACTGCTTCTGCAAGTGTTTTTGAAAATATGGCCAGACCCACTTTAAAGTCCTAGAGGTGATTTCAATGGCTAATGAAAGAGAAGACGGAGAGGTCATTATTAGAATGAACAACAGAGTGAATGGAGGAAAGAGAAAAATGAAAATATTCGAAGGAAGACAATGTACTGCTACATCACGCAAACATGTCACTTCATGTTTATAGGCAAGGACTGCCTACCACAGTCTATGGTCTGTGAAGGTCAGTTGTAGATGATATGAACAATCAGGGCTTTTGAAATACTACAGCTTGTTGGTCCTTTTTACGTGCTAATTCAGTTTCTAGAAAAACTGTGTCAAAACGTTTGTGCCTGATATCTATCAAAAGTAGTGGTATATCTCAATTGGTCTGTATTAAGCTAATCATCTGGGAAAAGACACCCAACAAACAAGCTCAAAACAATAAAAGAGGAAGAGATTTATTCTATTTGCACATTTAAGTTAGCGGTGCTTTCTCTACATGACCAAAAAAAAGTCATGAATTAATGAAAGCACAGCTGTATCTAGTTCCTGGTTTAGAGAAAACAGTGCTGGGAGAATATAATATTTCTTTTATTGTCTGGCAGCTGTTTGAGTTGGAAATTGAGTTTTCCAAACCACTTTCAGAAAGGTGTCAGTGAGCCCTTCTGCAGTGGCCAATGTGTTCCCTCTCTGAGGCAAATAATAAATCTCCTCTGAAGAATGGGTGACTGCATTGGAGTTGAGGAGAACAGCCATTTTTCCTTCCTCACTTATTTCAATTTGCTTATTTTAACCAAACTGCTTATTATTTTCTGTGCCTGACTGCCAGTCCTAAGAGCCAAATTCGTAGCAAGTGGGTGAAGGTTTATTTTTTTCTCAAGTTTGTCACTCTATATTTTATTCCAAACTAGGGATTGAGGTATTTCCTCCTATCTGTTTTAAAGGCTGTAAACTGGACTAGGAATATTACAGATATGTAATCTCATTCGTGAAAGTTTGCAATTTTAATATTCTATCAACTTTTTTTTTTTTTTTGCTAAACTGGCACTCAGTTATTAGCCTGAGCAATGTTATTATTGAAATCAAGATATTTTACTTTAAACAACCCTGATGGTGTTTGAAAAGTGCCTGTATTACATCTTCTTTTCAAAGTTTTTCTACTGTATGCAAAGGTGTTTCTACTGTACAGAGATTTAGCATATTATATTTTTTACAGTAAAAGTACCAGTTGCAATTTGTGACTTTAAAGCAGAGGATACTGCTCAGTGAGGTATATGACATTATTTCTGTCCAGTATGAAGTGCAATTCTCCTCAAAGGGTTCTGGATTTATTTGCTGTAAGAGATTTTAATTCTCAGAACTAACATGTTAATGTGGCTTGAGAAACAGCAAAAAATATCAGCAAAGTTGAAACATCTCAACTTCAAGTTACATTGTGTAGTTTGTACAGGTCACATGGAGTCAAGCAACATGAGGTGTGTTCTGACATTTGGGCTGCAGATTTAAGGTTTCTTAAGCAAAGTTCAGCTAAATAATAAGAAAAAGGGAGGAAGAGTTGAAAATGTTGAGATATTACAGGAGCACCTTATCTATGTATATTTATAGTCAATATACAAAGTGAATGCTCTGTCTCATTTTAAGGCCTGATTAACCAGAAATTGCTTATTTAATTGTGGAGATCTGTGTTCAGTTATTCGAGAACCAGGATAAAAGCTGTGCTAATAATTCTCATGGAAGCTGTTGTGTGGCTTCCTTCTTGCTCATCTGAATTTACAGCAAAACTGGAGCGTGTGCATGGTATTTATACTTTTGCCATGCCCATATTATGAATTTTTAAAATAAATTTATTTACAAAAGAGAATGAAGTACATTTTTTAGGGAATATACAATAAACTGAGCATTATAAGAGCAAGATTTAAAAAAACATGAAGATCTGACTGCTTTCATTTACTATATGACAAGAAACATCTCTTTTTGGCAATAATACATGAACTCAACAATAATTTAACATTGTTGTTTCTTAGATGTGCCACTTCTGTTGTCAGAACAAGGAGATCAGAGATCTCTTCAGTGTGTATAGACTATATAACTAAAGAAAAAAAATTAGAATCAGGTTAGTGAATATTGATGCTAGTATATTGAAAAATGATGTTGCATGTTAGAGTTGTAATATTAATGAGTGTTATAAAGGTGGTGATGCATTTAGATCACTCTGGAGAAATTTGAATTTCTTCCATAATAATTTTAATGAGATTTGCTTTTCTTGGTTTTGTTTTGTTTGCATTTTTCTCCCACTTTTCTACCACTTCAAGAATATTACAAGAGTTAAGGTATTCTAAACACTGTCCCTTGTGACAGAAGTACCTGTACTGAGCATTCCTCGCTATCAAGTAATAACACTTATACCTTTGATGAATAATAGTGGCTGTGCCATGAGATTTGAAATGCTCCATCGCTGGAGGCACCTCGACTTTTTTCTAAATTTGATGTTTAAGTACCTGCCAGTTGGTGCTCTCACTTTTCTTTGTTGTTGCTTCTTACACTGATATTTTGCTCATAATATTCCAGTCCCTGGTTTCCAGCCTTTGTTTATAGACTGTGGTCTTGAGCAGAGCCTGAAAAGGGTCTGTAGCTGTTCACAGAAACCCCATCAGTTTTTCTGGTGTTTGCAGTTGAGTTTGATGAAATATCTACAGGGGTGGGGGGAAAAAAAAGGGGGATCTGGCTGTAGTCTGTGGTTTAAAAACTTTAGGAGCATCATCTTGAGACCATATGCTTAAAACACCTCAGGTAATTATATATGCATCTCAGTTTTTAGATCTCAGCAACTAGTCTGCCCTTGATTATCATAACATTTTCATACCTACATATTTACTTCTGTGACAGTTATGGTGAGATGCATCTTGCCTAACTAGCTTTTCAACACTTATATGTCCTAACTTAATTAACCTTCTCTATTCATTAAAGAGAATTGAGAGCTACTCTTCTGAACACAGTGCATACCTGTCTTAGATGTCACTCATCTTCTGAAAATTTTAGTCAATATAGAGAAGAATTAGACAATTTGAAAAATTTAGCTGAGTAAAATTCTAATATAGGTTCTATTTTTCTGTATCTGGCCCTCCCTTGGGATAAAAACTGACAACTTATTACACTTTTCTAAATAGCAGCTGAAAATTTCCTAAGGATAAAAGATTTTTGTTTAGAACAAAATTAATTACCCAGTTTGCTAATTATGGCACTAATCCCTTTGTCTTTTTGTGGGCTTTTTAGCTTAGTACGTTTTTCTAAAGTGCAGTAAAAAAACCCCAAAGAATTGTTGTTGTTGTATTTTTTAAAAGACTTTTAAACTCAAGTGAAATTCATTCTCACATGCTCTTTCCTTAAATGGAAAAAAAGCATATAAATAGTAAGTACTGGGGTACTTTGAAGCTCATTGAGCTCTGATTACATTTAGAAAAATGCAAGTTTTTAGTAAAGACTTCACAGTAAATGACTTTTTGTTTTATCACAATGAACAAGTAACGTCAGACACCAACATAGTCAATATGACAATGGAAATGAGGCAGTGGATCCAGAAGACAGAGGAATGAATCAGGAAACTGCTCTGAAAGTTCAAAATAATTATGCTGACTCAAAATAAGTCTGGGTGGTAACCCCCTGACTTTGGTGTAATACCAGCAGAATTTCTCTTGGTCACAAATGAATATGACTTATAGCAGTTGATAATGGAGCTTGGCTTCAAAAGCAGCATTTGTGCTGATAGAGAGGAATATGAATAGTTCTGTTCTCAACAAACTTGCTGAATATAGAGAACAATCCCTAGAAAGAGTAGGAGAGAGACAAACTGCCTCTGCAGTGAAGAGGTGAGAGTATGAGTTTTAGAATCAGCATGAATAGACAGATCCTTAAATAGAAAACTGTGGGAAGACTGACTGTGATGAGTCTGAAGTTGCAATCATGAGGGAGGTTCTTACAACTTTAAGTGATTTCAAGAAGTAAAAATAGAACAGCACTGGATTTTGAGGTTTCTATTCACAAAATAGACCTTATTATTAGTTATCAGGGGAAAAAAAAAAAAGTGAAAAAATCCCACTTTAGTCACTGATTGGGTAAAGATCATGTGATCCTCACCTAACATTTATAAAGTGTGATTATTAGATTGTAGCTGGGATTTAGACTATATTGTGGGTGGGTCTGGTTTCATGCTCTGTTTATATGTCTGGCTGACATATGTTGCAGTGCTTTTGACTTAGAATTTTTGCTAAACTTTAAATTTGGAACTAAAACAAATAGATATAATTCTCAGAAATTCTATGCACGTATAGGAGTCTTCTCCCATTTTGTTTAGTTTTACAAGCGTGTTTTAAGAAACTATGTGACAGGAGCCGTGGGAGAACGGGCAGTGACCAAAGTTAGAGGAGCTGTGAATGTGCCCAGTTATGCATGTTCTTGCTCCCTTCCTGGGAACCCAGGATCGTTCTTCCCTCTTGCTGAGAGCTGTTGTGGACTGGGATGCTCTCTTGGGATGATTTGGTCAAAGGCAAAAGCGAGCTCAGAAGTAAAATGGTTTTATAGAATTTACTCCAGCTTGATTCTTAAATTACTTAATAAACGCCCTTTATTGAGATACGCTGTATAGGCAGGGAGTGCAGCAAAGTGGAAGAATTAAGGCTTGCTGTCACAATAATTTTTTATTTGCTTCTTTGCTAGGGCATGGTTGTCCAGCTTTTCATGGCATGCATACTAGTTCCCAAGGAACTTTTCATCTACATTGCACTGAATGGATTTTTAGGAAATGAATCAGTGATAATGTAATGGAAAGATGAATGTATGTTCCTTTCCTGTTTTGTTGGAAAAGTGGAAAGAATTGTAATGAATGATGGAGGGAACTATAAAATAACTATGTTCATATGTAATGTTACATATTTCAAAATAGTAAGAAAAGTCAAACTCCAAGTATTTCAAATTGGCTGTTGGTGTTTAACGGATGGTTTTGTCCTTGGTCTCTTTGTTTCATTTTCTGTCCTGGAAAATGGGACTAATAATGCCTTCTCATCTCCAGTAATGGAACAAATTCATTAACTTTTCTGAAGAACTTAGGAAATGATAGTGATGAATACTGTAGAAAGCCACGTTAGAAATTAATTCCATCTTTGGGAAAGGGCTTGTGTAGCATGTAGTAAATGAGGCATGGACCCAACACTGGGTACTGAACACAGAACACAGTGTTGAATAGCTGCCCATTAAGTGAGCACTCACCCAAAAATAATTCACAGGCACCCTTGATGTCAGTGGTTCAGTTTGCAGTCTTAATACTCCTCTGTAAGGTACCTTTTCATGTGTAACTTTATTACTAATTTATACTAAGCATATTCAATTTAATTTTTTTTAAATAATTATCAATGTAATTATATATTCTCACAGAGTTCCAGTGGCATTCAGAAATACTGAAGTTCTTCTGGCCTTTGTTCTTTTGGGAATATTCTGGCATTTTTGGGAATGGGTCTGATCCTTGTTGGATATGAGTATAAAACTTCCATATTAAACCATCTTAATCATATAAAAAGTCAGGGACCTGCATTAAAGAAACAGAATATTTTCTTGAAAATAACCAGCAATACTAGGCTTAAAGGATTGCTTTGAAATTTATTTTCCTCATTTAATTTATCATCTTTCTTCGCCTAATTATTGTCATGTTCTCACATGTGCTCATTACTGGCATTTTGAATTGATTTTAATGACTTTTTGACTGTGAAACCAGTCACGGGTTCTGAAGAAATCAAAATAGAGATGTGAAAAAACTCAATAACCAGAAGTCCTTGTTATATTTGGCCACTGACGATGCCGGGATGGTATTGTGGTCTTATCTTTGTGTACTTTATTCAGTGATTTCTAAGACAAAATGGAACAAAGTGCCTGGAAACAGAAATTAAACTGTAAGCCCCCTCCCCTCCCTGCTTAATAATTTGACTTCCAAGGGTCTCTTTGTGTGCCAGTTGAATCTCTCTTCCCTGCTGCTTCTCCCTTGCCTCCACTAAGGTGATGGGGCACACACCCTGCCAGGCCAAAGGTGGAGGAGTTGTGTTTAATATTAACAAAGAGACGGCAGCCTTCAATAAATACATTTTCCTGGTGAGAACTCCAAAGAGAAGGCTCTGCTGCAGGGACACAGTGACTGATGTTTGGCAGTGGGAAGGAAAGCTGTTCTGCCTGCTGCAGTGTGTGGAAGGTGAAGCCTTCTGGAGGAGAGGGAGGTGAAGTTTCCCTGAGAGCTGCTGATTACACGTGGGGCAAGAGTCTCCTAAGGTATAGAATGAGACAGATGGGCAGAGTGAGGAAGGATAGTGAGACAGACAGCAGCAGGATGCAATGCATACAGGAGAGTCTTCTTTACAGTGCCTTTTCATTTCTACTTCACTTTGCATTTCCTCTTAAATTACCCCTACTAATTTATATTCTAATAAAATCTAACTTTAGAGACTTCCAGAAATTTGGGATCTTAAAGTTAAGAATAGGTTCAGACAAATATTTCCTAAAGTTTTGGCCAACCAGAACTTATCCTGTATATGAAAGTCAACATTTTCTCCAAGCTATGAAAGTTCTTCAGCATTACTTTTGCAGTCCTCAGAAAAATAGGAAGGAATGCTTGCTCAGTGTCAGTTCTTTCATTTGCACCTGACTTAATTTACACTCTTGAATCACATTACTGCATGGAGGCAGTGCTGTCTGCTTCATTCAAGTCATACACACTTTAGGTATCTTCCCTGAATTAGAATTGTCTGTGGAGAGATAAGTATTTCTGCTTTGCAGCATCCACTCTGTGGCCAAGGCAGAGATTTAGTGGGTTGTCCTATGGCAGGTCCCTGTGGAATTTAGGGCTATAATTTGTGTTTGTTTGTGCTTCTGAATAGTTTAGTGAAGATCTCTTTCCAGTTTTTAGGGCTGCATAACTAATCCTCACTGTTTTTCACAATTTACTGTTTCAATGTACTGAAGGTAAAAATACAGTAAAAAAAAAAAAAAGTGTTGTTTTTTTTTTTAATTTTTTATTTTACTTATTTGTTACAGATGGTAAATTTATGAGGGACAGTGTAGTTTAACATCCTTTATCTATGTAAGGACTTTTCCTGCATTTCCTGCATTCCTTGAAAAAGAAGTTCATATTTTCTTGGCTTTTATCAAGCAAATGATAAATTTAAAATTTAAAATAACAAGAACAAACAATAACAAAACCCAGAAAAAAAAAAAAAAGATTCCTAATGTTTTAAAAGTAAATGACTGAGGTTTTTTTAAACTTGTATGCAAAAGAACTGTTCATTCATATTACTGGGAGACAAGAGTCCCGTGTCTATTCCCAGTTTTGTTTTATGATGGGACCTTAAGTATATACATCTACTGGTTTTTGGTTGGTACTCGGCATCTCTGAGAGGGCACAGCCTGGGCTTAGAAGAAGGCTGTAGCATATTTAAATGGTAATTTTCCATATCTTATGAGAAAATTGTTGATTCCCTGTCTAGTAGGGTTGTCTATGCTTCTTCTTGCATCTTGTAGCCTTTGCTGTAGCCAGAATTTCTGAAGGAGTGCATTCTATGGTGCTGGTCCACCATATCTTAACCGTAAATCTGCAAAGATTCAGGCTAAAGCAGTCATCTGTATTTTGTGAGACTCCAAGTTGACGACATCAGGAGATTTAGTATATCTGTACGTTATTCCCAGCCTTTTGGCCTTGCGACTTGTGATTATTAAAGGATTATTAATCCATTTTATAGAGGTCAATTTCTACTTGCCATCTTTTCCTGTCCTGTTACCTTCAAATATGTTCTGGTGCAATAGTTATCTTACTGTCAAACATGTAGATATGGCACAATAGAGTCAATGAGACTTATTAATTAGATTTCCATAGCTAGATTTGCATAACTTTTCATCTTTGAGGGCCATGATAATTCCTTTCATGTAACTCATTTGTGGGCCCCTTCCAACTAAGGTTATTTTACGATTCTATGAACCTTTTCCTTCCACACAAAACAAAACAAAAAAACCCAAACAAAACCCATTTTCTTTAACTACTAAGACAATAGAATGGACTGTGTTTGTGCTTCATTGACCAAAGGGTTTTTTTCTCTTTCTGTATCAGCCTTCCCATGAGATACAAGAGCGTGTTTTTTTCAGATGATGTGTTGCTGCAGGAAAGGTGATTGTCAGCAGTAGGCAAACTATTGACTCCATCAAAAGCCTGACACAGCTTTTTTCTGCTTTGGCTTAATCTCTCCCTCTCTTTGTATTTACTGATTTTGTTTTTATGATCACATAGTTTTCCTTTGTAACACGCTGCTTGTGTGGTGGTGGTCACTAGCAGAATGCCATGAAGACAGAGATCAAACCAGAACTTTAAAATTATTCACTAGGATGTAGCATCAAAGATGAATTGCCACACTTTAACCATATTTTAGCATGCATAAAATAATAATCTGAATCACATGCACTTAAAATTCACCACCTTCTTTCTGTGACAGCGGGGAAAAATAGTCTTTTGATCCCTATAGAACTGTAATGGTCAAAGATTTAGAAGATTTATTCTGTTAGAGCTGAAGATATCTGCCCATGTAACAGAGCATTCAAGATCCATCCACCACTCCCACCTCTGGTTCACAACTGTTGAACAAGAACCATTTATCTGTTAGCACAGTTTGCATCTCTGGAGGCTCTGCTGGTTCATAACTATCTGACTGTACTGAGCACTTCTTAATGGGATTCTGCATGGCTCCCTCTATGAATTACAGCATTTCTTGTGACTGGTTTTTTTTCTTGCATTATGAAGATGCTGAGTCTGCTTCTACCCCTTCCCTTTGCAGAGAAGTCCCTTTTCAGTCACTCCTGGAGCTATGTCCCCAGTAAGGCTTAATCTCATTACTCCATCTTCAGGAACACAACAGGATAACTCAAAACTCGCATCTTCTGACTTGTCCCAGTGTTTTGTGCTCCTTGCAGAAAGGAGCGTGGTTTGGACCATCTGAAGCTGACTGTTTCTCTCTTCTGCACTTCTGCAGCTCTGGGGTGTTGTGAGTGAGCAGTGATAGAAACGGAACGCATGGAGCTGCCTGGCAGGCTTTGTTCCATTCACAGGTTGAAAGAAAAATGTGTAGGACAAATGCCAGTTGGGAGTGAAATATAATCTTATTGAGGAATACTAAACAACCACTTGTTTCTCTTGGATGAAACGTATATATCACTTACCACTTACAAAACCTCTTAAAATTCTGGTAATTTAGAAAGGAAACACTTGATGATCACATAATTTCTCTTAAAAGTTCCATGGTGCCATTTAGTTATTAACAATTTTATTTCCTATAGTATCATGCCTTCATACTATATAATCTTAGCGTAGATGCAACTTTTTCCCCAAAATTTTTAAACCTAGTAATTCTAAAGTTGTGTTATAGTGATGATGCTGTGTAAACTATTTATATAACACAGTAAAGCATATGATTAAAATAAAGAAATAAATATTTAAATCCATTTTGAACAGATATTGGAATTATTATTTCAGAGTGAAATTAAGGAACTAATAACACTTCAGCAACACTTGATACTGTATTTTGGGATAATCACAAAGACTGGTTTTTTCAAGTTATGTGTAATTTAGTAATTTAGTTATTTTTTCTAGATCTTATTTTTTTGGTTACTGCTCCCCTTGATTTTATTTTGTAATTGCTTCAAGACATTATAGTGCAAATACTTAAAAAGTGAAATGTGTGTGAGTAATTCTGACTTGTAGAGTATTCCATGAATTTTAAAATGAATGCGAATGGTAAATTTTACATGCTTGCATAGTATATAATAATATGTGTACACTTTATTTTATTATTTTTAATTTTTTTTCTCCACAGACAGCCTTTTGATTGACTACCAGTTTACCTTCAGCTTATTACAAGAGGATGATCGCCATCACACTGCCATAAACTTTATAGCAAATCCAGAACAGGTAACAAAATGTTAACAACTTTAGTCGAGTTTTGAAGAGTCATGATTAAGTTTTCTATTATATTTGACATTGATTACAGGTTTCCCAAGTGTCTATAAAGTTTTAGATGTAGTTCAAATCTTTTTGAGAACTGAAAAACTATTCCTACAAGTGTTGAGAAAACTTTCTAAATGGGAAATGTACTTTGGCTCTTTCAAGAGTCTGAAAAATTACCAGTTGGTTTATTTTATTGTTGCTCCCATGAATAAGTTTTAGTATCTTCCTGAGATGAAATAAAGAGCTATACTTTTCAGCTAAGAAATATGAGAAAAGTAATTTTTGGCTTGTGATTAAAATGTAGGCGTTTGCCATCTGTTTTTTTTCTTTCATTTCATAAAGAAAATGATTTTGCTATTCTTAGCGAAATCTAAAAAGCTAAGTGGTGTAGTTATATGTTTACTGAAGCAAAAGAGAGAATTGCCTTTGGCAATTACCATTTCTATTTATGTTTAGAATGGAAACCGTCGGATAATTAAAAGGTATATTCAGTTATGTGCAATAGAGTTACGTGTGCATAGAGTTACCTGCAATACGTTCTGAGAGGTTTTGTTAACTTTTTCCTTTTTCTTTTTCTTTTTTTTTTTTTTTAATTTAGTCAAATAAAAATTTGGACATATCAATTAATGCATCAAACAACTTCAACCTCAATATTACATGGTCTATTGGTTCTACAGGTGAGAGTGAGTTTGGGTATGATGACTTTTTCCCATATGATTTCATGATCCTCTAAGTTCTTTTAACCTGATTGTCTCTGTTGCTAATTTTGATAATACAACTTTACCAAATGTGTTCTTTTGCCATTATCATTATGCCATTATTAATTATATTATTTAAACCTCAGATGATAATTTTGCAATCTGAATAAAGCTTCATTAATATGTTGACTTTCTCTCCTATTCAATTAAAATTACTTTGGTGGGAAAAGCTTGTAGCCTATTTAAATTTTTAGAATGACTGTGCTATGAAATGCTGTGATTTTAATTAAGATAAATTGCTTCCTTAACTACTGCAGAGACTGAGATTTTATTTCTTTGTTTCAGTGTTCAAGCTAAAAATTTAATTATTAACCTTAACATTGATATCCAACAATAAAGTTCTTCTGTGTATGCTGATAAAAGGAGCTGCTTATCTATTTTCTCTCCAGCTTTGAACCCCATTACTCTTCTTTGTTTTAAGAAGGGGGAAGAGAAGCTTTATTTAGACAGTTTTTCTGAATTGGTTCTATTGACTTTCTGAAAACACATCCAAGGAGAAGCAAGATGCTTAAAATGTAATCATACCAAAAAAACTCCTGTTAGAGAAGGTTTGGAGTTTGTCTTAAACTCATGAAATTCTTCATAAATGAAACTCTGAAGTATTTTAGCATACCTTGTTAGTAAACTCTATTTATTCCTTTATTATAATGTAGCAGAGTCACCCATATATTTGCAAAACATGATAAATGTTTATTAGTATTTATGTTATTAACGCTTTCATGAACAATTAAAAACACTACAGCAACCATGTAAGATGTAGACAAATTCACTTTCAGGTTTTAATGAGTTATGAGTTTTTACTGCAAGGAAAAGTAAATTATAGAGGAAAGCTTGTTATCTATTCAACTTTCTTCTAAAATTCACATAATTTCTGCCACTTTAATGATTCAAATATAATCTTTTGAAACAAAAGTAACAATTTCTGTGAATTCACTGCATGTATATGAAATATACCTAATGTGCCATGTAAACTGTAATAAGGGGTTATTAAAGTTTTAGAGTGAAGACACCAAAAATAATTAAGAAGTGAAATTTCTTGTGCAAATTTACTTTGGCACCTCTAATGATGATTTGTCGTAAATACATACATCTACATCTGAGGTTTTTAAATATTTTTTTTTAGCTGGAACGATATCTGGAGAAGAGATTCCTGTTGTTTCCAAGGCTAATATTAAGGAATACAGAGACAGCTTTTCCTGTGAAAAATTTAACTTTCGAAGCAACCCCAACATCACCTTCTATGTCTATGTCAGCAACTTCTCCTGGCCAATCAAAATACAGGTTAGTGGCTGTTTTGTGCTTATAGAGATGTTGTTATTTTAGCTTTACATTGAATTTCATGCTTTCCCTCATACAGAGATTATACAAATAGTATTATTTGCATGCTTCATTTCTGTGTATAAGAATTATACTATGATGGCAATTATTAATATGATTTTAAAGCCAGGCTGGATGGGGCTTTGAGCAACATGGTCTAGTGGAAAGTCCTGGCCCCATGGCAGTGGGGGTGGAAACTAGAACAACTTTAAAGTCTGTTCCAACCCAGACCATTAAATAATTCTATGCTTTTGCTTTTAGCAGTGAATCAGATTTCAGGCTGTTGCTTTTAAAGTCTGAAGTTAAAATTATTGAACATATGCGTTTATTTGTAATATAACTTCAGCCTAGGGTACACAAATATGTATGTACCTAGATATTTGAATGTAATCTTTTGTGAATGATTAGCTTTCTTAGCCTCTGATTTTTTTTAAATGTGGAACGACTGTATCAGATTGCAATATTGCAAACTTCATTTTAGACTAAGTATATTTGATTAGAATTTATGTTCTTCTTTGACTTCACTGGAATCAATTTCATTCAGTGTTTTGTGGAGTACTGAGCTACTGTGCAGTGGCAGACTCAAAAAAATCAATGCAATCATGATTCCTTGCTGGCCTCCAAAGTTACAGCAATATTTATATTTGCCATTATTAGAGCTGCATTTCTGTCCCCTGCATCAATGAAGCAGCTTGTTACGTGGATGAGGAGCTTTTGACTATAACTCCCTTGCAGAATTAATTCCTTAAAATTAAATTGTTAAAATGATAACAAAATTTCATCATTCCTAGTGATCTGCTCGGAAAACCGAAACAAGCTCAAAATACTTGCCAGTTAATCAGAAGTACAAATATTCTACAGATTTCCATTTTGGTGGAGAAAAGCGCCCCATGTTTTTCTAAAATATGGAACCTGACTGATGTGTGTATATATATATATTTATATATTTATATAGATGATAAAGTCATTGGATTAAAGCAGTCATCTTGTGAGCAAATTGTCAGAAAAATCTTATTGCTGTGTTAAGCAAAGCTTGAGTTTTCTTAATCATACGTGAATGTTCACTGTAAATATGTGGTACACGTTGTTGAAGGACAAATTTGTGCAGCTTTTTAACATTTCTGCATGTGCTAGTCTATACAAAAAAACCTGAAGGCTAACTCTTTTACTCTTCATATTAGGGGTATTTTTTACACTCTGTCCCATTTTCTGAGGGTAGAACAAGTTCAGTGGTCAAATCGCCTCCTTAAACAAACCCATGAGGCAATGGAAACTGTAAATGCATTACCCACTCCGTTCACTTTTACTACATGAAGGTGCCTGTGTCATCACTGTAAGACAAACATTGTTAAGGTGGTGTATTCCTAAGATGTGCAGCTCTTTGGCAGATTGCAGCTCCTGGTGCTGCTTCACCTTTATGGTCATATGTTTTAATGCATGATGAGGGGAATCCCTGTGCGTTGGTTACAACCTTTTTTTATTATCATTTTCCCCCCCCCTCCCTTCCCTGTTCTGCCATGGTTGCACAGATTTTTTTGTATTTCTTTTTGAAACACATTGAAATTCATCAGTTTAGACAGTTCTGCCTCAGAGCTGGTGCTGCTTGACCGCTGCATTCCTTTCCTGTCCTGCTAATTTTCCATAAAAAGATTCTTCCATCTAGAAATTAAGTCACTCAAATTTATTCAGCAGAAAAGGAATGCTAAGGTTTGACTGGGGAAACTGGATTAGGATGTTAATATTGTCCTCTGTTTTTGCCTCCCTAAATGGACAAGATTATTATTTAGCTCTCAACCTTTTTTATGCTGTGATTTGTTCTTTTCCAAGGAAATATCTGAAGTTCACATTACCTGTATATATTTCTTATGTTTGGTGCTCTAGCAGCAGGTAACATCTTCAAGTGATAAATGGAGTAGGGAGCTTTTCAGAGAAAACAAGCTTTATTTTATATGCTAATTTTATGATTCTGCACAGAACAGAAATTTTAAAAATATATGAATCTTCCTATGACTTGAAGTTAAGAGAGGGAAGCCACCACAGTCCAGAGGCTGAAATTTCCAAGACCAGTACTAAATGGGCTCATGGTTATATTTTTTTTATTTTCTTCTTCATCTATGTCTTTTAGCATAGCAGATTTCACGTTCAAAATATTCAAGTGGTTGATGTTAGTCTACTACTTACTTAGTGTCCATTTAAAGGGTGATAATTCTTACAAAAATGATCTTACTGTTATACTGATAGAAGGATTCTTTAGAATCAAGATACTGCTGATGGATGTGAGTTCTAGATTGTAACAGAGAACTATTTTAGATGATCTCTGAATTAATTTTCAATTTGTTTAGAAAGCAGTTTCCTCAATTAGCCGACTTTACCTTTCCATGGCAATTAGAGAGTTGGCTGTGTGTTCTATTGCAGGGGTTTGGATGCCACAGAAGCTGACCTGTATGTAAGAGGCCTCAGACACTGAACTATTTACACTATGGTCCTTTTCACTAAAATGGTCACAAGGCATTGGTCATATCATACTGGGTATAAATGTAGTAGTATTTTATCTCAACTCAGTACTGAAGGCTGTATTTAATCCTGTTAGAGCAAAGGAAATTCCTGCAGTTTCCTTGAGAGGTATTCTGTTCAGTGGAATTAGTAAGATAGCACTATGAAATTTGGCACATGCCTTTTACTCAAAACTTTTGTAGAGAACTAAGTCCTCCATCATATCTAACGTTTTTCAGATACAGGCTGAGTACTGGTCTGCCATATTTCCATTATTCATCACAAGTTGTCAAGAATACATTATATAAAAATTGAGTTCCTAAGGAAGCAGGAGTAGTGACCTTACTTCCTTTGTAACTGGTATTTGAAGTTGTCTTATTGATATGCATTTCACCACTCTCCTTTTGTGCCTCCTGTTATGCTGGCACTGGAGCTAAGATTACTTGGGTCTTCCATTGGGAAGGTTTGAGTTTTGGAGTTACTGCTCTTACCATTTCATTTTCTAAAGGAGAAGGAGCAGCCCTCCTCATTATACAAGACATTTAGTTTCATTTTCTGTCAAAGTCACCTATATTATCCCTACTTTAGCATTCATTTCACTTGAAGACTTTCATGACTGTGAGGAAAAGCTATAAATCCCAGCAGGTGATTGTTTATTTGGATCAATGTCTCACAGTTGCTTCCTCAAGTAGTGTTATTATGCATGTTACCTATTCAGCAAGCTTGGATTTTTTTTTTTTTTTTCCCAAAATGCTGATACCTGGTGATTCTAACACAAAATATCTTCTTTTGAAATACGATTTCTTGGCTTTAAAACATTGTATGGGGTGATTGTGTCAATAAAAATAGTTCCTTAAGATGTGCTGGTCTGTGATACGTCCACCAGCAACTACCCAGTGACCCATTTTATTGTTGTCACTGGTGATCCTAATCGCCTCAGAACACAAGTTCTTCAGCACTGGATAGCAGTGAATTACTTGCCAAACATAGAAAACGTGTAGGAAATTCTCAGTTTCAGATGTACTGCTTCTCTCTTTATAAAAATGTACTCTAAGTTCCCATTAGTCCATACCCTTGTGTCTGTGATGCCTGTGGGCTCACAGCTGGGTGCTCAGGCAGGGAGAGAGCTCTGCAGCCCTGCAGGGAAAACACTGCATTTAAATTTCCTGATGCTAAAAGCACTTTGTTTCGCTATAAAGGATCCTTTTCCTTCAAGAAAGGAGAAGCAGAAATGTGACATAGCTGCATAAGGGGTCATTAGAAAGGTGGTGATGTAGGACACCTTCAGCTTAGAGCTGTTTCCACAAATAGAGCTGGGTGTAATATGGGCAGGTACCAGTTTTTTCTCAGAAGTATGTAGTAATTATATATTGGCACACAAATGTTGCATATTTTCTGTTGAATTACTGGGACTGTTTATACCACACTTTTTCTCCATTTCCTATAATTCAGAGTTGACTGGAAAATATGAATGCATTAAGACCCTTAAACTTAACTGGCCAGGCTTTCGTAAGCAGCAGTAGTTTATGCATCTTTTCAGAGGAAGTTTGTATAAAGTATCTTTGTTAACAGAGGGTTCAAGTGTTGTCCAAGTAAGACGACATGATTTATCATCCAGACTTACCATCTCTACTGCCTTCGACAGTCCCAACCCTTTAAGTGTATCCTGTCTTATATATCAGTTAAAGAAGACTCCATCAGAAAATGCTGTTGCCTTCCATAGGCCAGATTTCTAAACGGAATACGTGACAAAGCCACATAACTTGTTTCTGCTCATTTTTATTTTATTTTGAGAGTAGATGTAATTCAGACTCCACTGGTAATGGAATTTGAAGGCTGTAACATTTATTGAGAAGCAGTAACTCAGACTGTAGCCAGCACCTCAATAATGGTCAGTGGTCCCTGAAGTAGTAAACAGTCATAAAGCTTGGGCTTGTGACAGCTATGCAAATATTAATAACAGCAGTCACAACATGTTCTTCGGTCTCAGGAAACTAATTTTATGGCAAGGGGTTTTTGTCATCAAAGTTGGTAACAGATGTATTTTATTTTTTTCTCATTTGCTCTCCTGTTCTGAGAAGTGGTGACTAAATGTGGAAGAAGCGAACACCCTTAAAAAGCTGTCCTGGCTGTTTGGCTGATCACTGTCCCTAAGGACAGCAATGGCATTCCTGCTTCTGGATCAACTGCTTTCGTGCACCCCTATCTCTTTATAATTGTCAGACTTGTAAAGCTGATCTCAACTTGTGCCTGAGCAGCAAAAATTTTCTACCAGTTTTAAAGCTGCATCTGGAGATAATAATAACAACTTTTCTACTAGTTATCTCTTTTCCTCCCTAAAGTGTAAATGGAAGATTCACAAGTGTCTGAATTTTAATTGGGAGGGTCAGTTTAGATTATAAGGTTCAACCTCAGCAACAAAGCACTGCCTGGCAAAATTAGGTTTGTGTTTAATGAAGAAAAAAATCTTGTTATACATTTTTGAACATAGCATAGTTAATCTGACATATTTCCAAGGCATAGAACAATTACTGTTAACACTGAAGGTAGACACGATGTTACTGTACATGGAGAATGCCCAAATGTGTTGGAAAAAGAAATATAATATTCTTAAACAAGCCTAGTGCAAGCTTTAGTAGCATATTTTTGAGTCCTATCTTTTTTGTACAGCTGTTTCTGAGCAAAACTGTCTTTGGCACTCTGTATTAGTTTGTGTACCAGAACAGAATAATGAATTATGGTGAAGATTTACATTGCATTTGTATGTAGCACAACAAATAATCAAACCTACTTCATATATAAATTTTCAAGTGATTTTTTTTTGTTTTTTTTAAAGCTGAAACTGGTGTTCTTTCAGTTTACTGGCTCCTGTTTCAGAATTGATTTTCTTTCCACCCTTAATAGCCTGCCTGTAGCAACTGAAGGAGGAGTATAATGTAAATCGAGAAGCATATCTACCCTTGTAATAGAATATACTGTGTAACATAATTTATTTCGGCTTCTTTTGTTTTGTTTTGGAGTTCATTTGAGTTTTTAACGTTCATGAATGACTTATAGGTTGTAAAAGCTCCAAGAAGTAAATCATGTCAGTCACTGCCATTAGAAGTTACAGTGGTAGCACAGACTCCTTGCTAAATTAACAAATGAAGATCAGAGCTTTTTTTGGGGATCTTAAGACCTTTCTGAATTTTGCCAAGGTCATGATTCTGGACTCTTTTCTTGGAAAATATGTATTTCTCCACATGTTGTGTTTGTGCAGAAGCTCTTCCCACCAGTGATTGCATACCTAAACGTAATCCCTGTGATTTATGGTGAACAATTCAATTTCTAAGTGCCTTAATGGCTTTCATAGAGTCTGCTGAGTAACTGCATATAGCAGTGTGTGAAGACACTATAATTCTTGAAACACTAAACAGGTACTGGTGATGAAGTGGATACATTAACTTCCAAAACGACTTTGATGTTTTCTTTACAGTAAATATAAAATCCCTCTTTAAAAAAGGTTTGAAAGCAGTATACCAAGAACAAAAACTTGGGAAATCCATGGAACTACCATTTTAGTGGCAATTCAGTGAGGAGCATGACATTTTTTAGGAACAGAAAAAATACCAGGAATAGAGGGCAAATTATCTTCAACAGGGTGGATTCATTTATCGATGACTTATGTGTAGCCTAAAATGGTCATAGATACATAGGTTCAGTTTTTAGTAGGGGTGATGATATTGATCATAATAAAAAGTTAGGATTGATAATAGTAATAATAATTAACATAGAAACATGGAATCATTTAGATTGGAAAAGGCCTCTAGGATTATCGAGTCCAACCCTTAACACTGCCGAGTCCAACACTGAACCACAGCCCTAAGTGCCCCATCTACACATCTTTGGAAGACCTCCAGGAATGGTGACCCCGCCACTTCCCTGGGCAGGTTGTTCCAGTGCTTGACAACCTTTTCTGAGAAGATATTTTTCTTAATATCAGATCGAAACATCCCCTGATGCAACTTGAGACCGTTTTCTCTCACCCTCCTGCTCGCTATGAAAATTGTCCTCAACAGAGTTAGACTCTGGAGGAAGAGAAATTGCGAGGCAGAAGCAGGAGGGCAGGAACAAAAGATCGGAGAAATGCAAATGCCATTTCACATCTGAATGTAGGAAGGAGGTAATTCAGATAAAAACAGGCTTAGTAATCTACAGTGCTTTGGAAGAGATTTTGGAAGGAAAGTTATGTTAGTAGTTAGTGTTTTTCAGGTTTTCTGCATTGAATATAGGCATTAAATTATACAGTGAATTAGCTGATGGCAGTAAAATGGAAGAATGTAGATCCATAGAAACAAATTTCAAAAACAGACCACGTGGCTGCTGATAATACATTTTTGCTTCAATATTTTGTCATAGTGGCTTATCTAATCACCTTTCTGGTCATGGCACTTTGTTTGACAGAAAAAGAATGGTCTGGAGATTCAGATTTATAGCATGCCTAGGATTATTTTTATATGCAATTAAAATATATTAAATAGACTTTTTGCTCTACAGTCATTTCTGGAAAAAAAACAGCTGCTCTAAGGGAAAAAATTAAAAATTATTTTTAAATTGAAATCAGTAGGACAGGAGCATTTAAAGTAAAGTGTCATTTGTTTTATTGCCAGTTTCTAAAACTGAATTCCGTTCTGCTCTTCAACACGTTAAATACCATTGTTAAAAACTCTTCTCATAGTTAGATTATTACAGGTGTATCTGTTACATGTAGAATTATTGCATTTTATTTGAAAATTACTACCCAAATGTTGACTGTTACAGTAATTATGGTTGCCTTTTTCTTTCTGGGGTAATCAAATAAAACACCAGAAACCTACTGGTTCTTGTCTTGGAAAATGGGCTATCTGTAATATCTATAATTTATTTTCTTGTAATTGCAAGGTCAGCTGTATGGAGAATAAATCACAAGACTGTATAATATTCCCAAAAAGCTTGATGTGCCCAAATCCAGTATAGCATTTTCCAAAATGCTTCTCATGAATCCAAAGGTATTGCTAAAATGAGGTGTTTTCTGATGGTTAGATTATACCTCTTTTACTTTAAAAAATAATGGTAGAACAGTTAACATTTGTCTTAAAATATACCAGAACAAGGTTTCCAGCCATATTGTGCCAACTTCTACACCACTCCAATAAATGCAAATATTAATTTCATTATTCTCCCTGGTACATTTCTTTTTCCAATGACCTTAGAAAAGGTCTAATATGAGCCACCAGAATATCTGTAAATATTTAACATAGTTGATATATTTCTCAGAAAGCAGAAGCCCTGTTAATAGTTCAGCTGATGATTTAAGGGAACTGAAATACCTAATTAAGAGATAATTAGTCCTCAGTGATGCATAGTTTTAATTGGTGTATAATTTGAATGTCTGAGATAAGAACTCCTATAACTGATGTGCCAGTTGTGTGGGGCTTTCTTTTCCAGGCAGACCAAGGCACCCATCTATTGGTAGCTACATAACACAATAGAGATGTTATAGATATGGTATTTGCTAATAAAAATTATCTCTATGATGTTTAGCAAGTAGATATTGAGATTTTTCTTGTAATTTCCATTTTGCTTATATACTTAATCAAGTAAAATGTAGTTAAGACATTTAGAATGAAATAAAAATAAAATATTGCTTAAAAGGTAGTTTATTCAGGACTTATGATTAGCCATAGGAAAATAAATCAATTATTCCTCTTGGGATTTGGGGGGGAACTTGTGATGGGGTATAGAAACTATTTTTTAATAATAAGAAAAAACACTTTCAAATATTAAGATTCTCCCTGAAGGAAACATCTATGCCTTGTTGAACTGCAGAAGCCTTTAAAGGTCATACTCAGTGGCTTCAGAATTATTTGAAAGTAAATGTTTGGCTCATAGGGAATCAGAATGGAAATAGGAAGCTGGTGGTGGTAGAGAATAGATATTTTCAACCTATTTATCATGACTGTCAGTTCTAGAAACCTTGGTTGCCCTCTCTGATCAGGAATTTATAGATAAATGTGGACAATGTGCAGGGTTTCTGTTTCTTATATTTCTGTTTGAATTTGGATTTCTGCCAAATCCATGTTGTTCAACATTTCTTAGTAAACAAAAACGTCAGTGGCCCAAAATCAGGTTAAAAATTTCGCTGCAGGTTGTTTGTGAGGCAGAGGTCTCAGGAACCCCACATCTGAACAGGGAAGACAATCTTGTTGACCTTACCAACACGATTGTGCTCCTGAGATGGACAGGAGTTTCAGGGTTAGGAAAAGTACCCTTTGGGTTTCCTAAGCTCCTCTGGGTACAGGTGGTTTTGCTGCTCTGAACTGTCACTCAGAGCTACAAGGGGCCTGGACTAACTGAACCCCTGGTCTGAAAACACAAACCAGAGCTCACGTACGTCATGGGATTGCCCTTCCACTGCAGCGTGTGGTCACTTGGGCTCTGAACAGAAGGCTCTAAATCTGAGCCAACAAGGAATGCCATGCTGAACTGTCTCTGAGGCAGCAGAACTGGAAAAGGTGGTTTCCAGCACAAGGTAACCATGACAGCACTGACTGGTAATAGAGCTCTGGGGTTTTCTTTAGAGCTTCAGAGCTTAATTTCTCCAGCCATGGCAAACTGGCTGAAAACTGTAGGAGTTCTTACAGCTGAGTTTGCAGAGGTCACTCAATCCCAGCTTTCCAAAAGCACTAAATCTTCTAAAGTTGAGACTATTTTATCTGCAGGAATGTTCTCAGGAGTGAGCTGAGATGCCATCAGCATCCTTAGAGCAAGGAGTTCTACCTTAGTTTAAGCAGACATTCATGCTTAAGATTGTTTTGTTTTAGTGAACTGGTATTTTTAATGGCACTCTGATTTGTAGGAGCTACTGCACTCACAGGTGCAAGGAGTTAAACTTAATGTCTGCTACTAGAAGACAATCCTTGAGAATGAAAAATAGTTGCCATGTGTTGGTCTTTAGGATCTCTTTAAGGTATTTTTGATGGGAAGAGATGTTTCATGTAGACCTCTATTTTGAAAAGCTTGGTTAATCTTTTACCCATTCAAACAGTGGATTAATTTCTGTAATGAAATAAGAAAATGAAAGTATTACATTACTCAGTGAGACTCCAGGATTTAAAAATCCAAAGCCATTCCGTGGTTCTTCATGGATTAATTAATGTATGTATGGTTTGAGCTGAGCTATCCAGTGTGAAGATGTGGGGAAGTCAAAGTCCACAAATGCCTTTCCTGAGGAACACCGAAGGAATAGCACAGAGAGGAGTAGAACCACAAGCTCTTTGTTTAGCAAGAAGACAAACTCAGACCTGCAGACTCGACTGTTAGTTGGGCAGATAGAGGGGAGCTGCTGTGCTCTTTGCTGGATGTGTGACTGCTCACTTCTTTAAGACTGTGGAAAACAAGGTTAGGATCATGATTCTGTTTGTATTTATTATGAAATACCGTTTGTTGGTTTTAATTTTGCAATGCTTTAAGGGCCTTTAAATTGTGATAATGATGTCGTTTTAAAAATCTCTAGAATTCTTTATTATCAGAATGCTAATTGAATGTATTTTGAAGAAACCAAAAGAAAACCCATAAACTCCTTAGTCTATATTAGACAAACATATTCTGTGCCTTCAGGGAGACACTACAAACAATTATCAGACATAGATAGCCAGATAAGCATATTAAGGAAGAGGGTAGAAAGCTTGCAGGTCATCTGCTTTTTTTAAAATCTGACTTTAAGTACATTAGTTACTTGTCATTACTTTTTCATGTAAGCACTTGATTTCATTGCTACCTTGGTGTTATATCTCATAGATGATAAATCCAGAAGGGGCTGCTTTGGTCATATAATCTGACATGAGACATAAACTAAAGCATAGGCTTTCACAAATTAACTGCTGTTTGAACTAGACTGTATATTAAGAAAAAAAAAATCCACTCTTGACTTAAATATTTCTAAAAATGGAATGTGCACCTGACTGCTACTAAATGGTTCTGTCAGTTGTTGCCACTGTTTAAAAAACTGATTCGTGGTAACTGTAGCTTTCTATGGGCTAGTCTTTACATATGATTTTATTCTAGAAAGATCATCTTCCTCCTCTAAAGGGTGTGATGTTGTTGTAAATACCATGTTCTCTAGCACCTTTTCTTTAGCTTTTCTTCAGACATTCTTCCAGCTTGGGAATTGTGGAAGCCAGAACTGGCTATGCTTTTCCGAGTGGGATTGCATCTGTTTTGGAATACAGAGTTAATGATGCACTTGAGGGGGCAGAAAAAGGGTGCTTTTCAGCAGCATGGGCTTGCTGTGCTGCCTGAGGAACCGGAGCAACCTCAACTCCATTTTTTCTACTCTTTATTCTTGTGACTCCAATCTGTACTTTTTGCAGCATTTGATATTTCGCTCTATACATCCAGGGGTAAAATAGCTCTCTCATCACGGCATTGGGAATGTAATGATTATCTAACAAAACCCCAAATGTTTTTCAGCGTCACTAAGTCCAGAATAGCATCCTTGAGAATGATCTTCGTTCTTTGATTCCACATTTATGTATCAAATGCAGTTTTTACTTCTCTTACCTTCCCCATATCCTCCCATACACTTGATGAGTGACTATTATTTTCACTTTCTTACCTTAGCATAACAAATAAAAAAATATTAATAGTGACATTATTTTCTTTTCAGTTATTGACAAAAGCTTTAAATAACACTAAAAAACTGAGATCCAACAATCTTGCTGTGCCTTGCATTAGAAACACATCTGTACAAATGCAAATCTCTTATTTGCAATTACATTTTACATTGGTTAAAAGTTTAATATGTGCCATGTAGAATTTTTGTTCTAGTTTCTCAAAGTGCGCCTTTTGCCAGAAGGACTAATACAATTTCTTTTCATGTAGAAACAGGAAAATATCCAGAAACAATATAAATTGTGTTGCTCATGTTGCTGTGTATGCTGTTGGGAATGGGTTAGGGCATCTAGATGTGGATTGGAGCGTAGTGATCTGTGAAAGTGTGCAAGAACTGCTGGTTATAGAATACTGGTTTTGAACACACATATTCTTAAAGATTAAAAAATGAATTTTTAGACCAGCATGGTCTACAGATTTTTCTATTCTAGTCTGACATTATTGTTTATCTTACTTGAATTTTATTCATTATTCCAATCTTTCATTGTTACCCCTTGATTAATACACCTCACACAAAACAGAGGGAAGATGAATCTTGTGCCTTTCTTTCCTTCCTCTTTTGTTTTTGTTTCATGATGTCCTCATTTTACCGTCTTGTCTTTTCCTTTTATTATTATTCCTTACAGTGACAAGAAAAATACACAAGACTGACATTGTTACAGATTGCAGTCTTGTTAAAATTGCCGTATTAACTACCAGGCCAGGTAGTGAAAAACCATTCAAGCTGTCAGATATTCTCAAATGAGTGAAATAAAAGCTGTTTGTATGTGTATAGAATCATCATTATTCCTTTGTCTCCAAATGCCATCTTTGTGCGGGCTTTGAATTGTTTTCATTTAAGGTAATTTTAGTTTTGCTTTATTCTCGGTGGTAGTGTCTGAGAAATTGTCTGCTGTGTGCATATAAGAGATCTACAAAATGACTGATTTTCACCGATAATGAAGTTTTTGAATTAGTTATCTCTGATGGAAGTGTCAGAAGTTCTGGGTCTGAGAAACAGAGAACAGTTTATGTGAGACAAAGCTCTGAAGGTCTCCGGTCCAATTCCCTGCTCAGATCAGGGCCAACTTCAAAGGAAACTCTGACTGATCAGATCCTTGTCTAGTCAGTTCTTCTTTCCTTGCATCTGTTGCATTTATGTCCATTGTATCTAATCCTCTTTCTGTGCACCTCTGAGAAAACTCCATTTTCTCCACAACCTGCTGATTAAGTAGTGGGAGACAGCAGTGAGGTCCCTTTTTTGCCATCTCTTGAAGACACTCAGAGGTAATGACTTACTACTGTGTGGTAAAATGTGAGTTCAGTGAGTTTACAGAGAACATTAAGATCAATATGAAGAATTTAATGCAATTTACTGCGTTCTCCTTGAAAGTCCCTCCAACCCCAAGGTTTTTAAAATAATGAAACCAGTTAAAATTTGAGGTTGTTATTTTAAATAGTAAGTTGTATAATATAAACAAAAGACAGTTTCTTTTTGATATTTATCCAGTTAGGCCTTTTGAGCCAAATATTTCTGTCTTCATAAGGAAAAAATGTTGTTTAAATGTTACTTAAAAAAACCTTTACTTAAATGTTATTTCTGAATAGTCTCTTCTTTCCCTCACCCTCCCCCACCCCCAACCTTGGCATCATTATTTTATATATACATTCCTGTATTGAAAATTTGACAGTGCTTTTGCATATAGACAAGAGTTTGGAAAGATAAAGGATGGAGGGCATCTCTTAACAGTTTGACTCAATGATCTTGTTGTCCAACCTAAATGATTCTATGATTCTTTGATAGCAGCAAGAATGAAAGGGGGGGGGAATAGCGTAAAATTGCATTTAAACTGATATATAAGGGTGGAAGACTAACAATTTTTTTTCATTGTTACTGTTAGACTTTGCAGAGTAGCAGGTGAGATGTCAGTGGAGGAAGAATCCATAAAATATGCATTCAAAGGTTTAACAGTAACTTTTCAGCTCTGCTTTCTCACTGGGGATGTATTATTGGAATATGCCCCAACATAAGCCTTGGTGTAACTGTGTCACTGCATTCATCCCAAATACAAGGCATTGATGACATTCTGGAGTGCTCATGTCAGCTTTTCACTGAGGATATGACAAAAGATGTGTGTTCTGCCCTAGGGAGCACTCCTGTGGTTAAGACCCACATGCACCAGTAAGAACAGACCTTTCCTTAGCTGTTGTCTTATCTTTAGGCATTAGAAAAAGTAAAAAGCTCTTTAATTCACATCATACCTATATTAGCTACTGTAAGTTTATAATGCTTTTTTTTGGTAAAATGATAACACTGCTGTGTTGTTTGGGTTTCTTTAAACTAATAATGCCTCCTTTATATTCTATGGGCATTAACCACAGAACTCAATTTGTTTTGAAAACCTTTTTTAGCTGTATTCATCTGTGGTCTAGCGGTAGAAAAAAAAAATCAATTGCAGCTGTGTTATTTGCAGTGTAATCAATTTGCTTCTCCATTCTAACTAGAAGAGGCATCCTGAGGAGTTGGGGATATTACACTAATCTGATGTGTTCGAATCTTGTCTTTGTTTCATTGTGAAGACTGAGACTCATCTGCTTACCTCCACTTCCTTTGAATTTTATTTAGAGTTCATATAAATGAGGGCTGCTTGAAAACATCTTGAACATGGATACAATCACCAAATTCTTTTGACAGCCCTTTGTCTTATTTGTCTTATTTTACCTCTTCTTTGGTTTCTCTTCTGTATTAATTATTTGGACCTGAACAATGTGTAAAACTGTGTGTTTAAAGTAATTTCAGGGTATGTAACAGGATATGTTACGTGGCAAACATTTTCTGTGTTAAAAAGCAGATTCCCACATGATTTGAACTTAAAATAGTTTCACAATCTCCTTTATCTCCATAAATGTAGTCATTCTGTTTAGACATATTTGTCATTGTGCAGCCATTTTCTATGACATCAGTAGCTCTTCGTTCTTCCTGGTGTTTATCCCCTTTTTTGTATTTGTGCATAGCAATCCTATTTTCTGGCAGCCTTTTACATGGCTAAGCAAACTCTATTCTTTGCATTTAAGATTCATTTCCTGTTCCCTTCCTGGCCACCCTAATGCTTCTTCACCTTCAGTTTGAATCTTTGACAGCACAGTGTTCAGTTATTATTCTGTCAAAACATCATTTTGCAGTTAGAAGATTAAATTGCACAGTGCCATTGTCATCGTTACGATTTCGGGTACTCCATTAAGATGCCTCACATCCCATTTGTATTTTTCTTTATGTTTGGCTGATGTAGTTTGGAGAAGTTGCTTTAGTGCTGCTTATTCTACACCTGTTGCAGCAGCCAGATGGAAAAGGGCAAGGACTTCTGATTAAACAAACAAAAAACACACACCCTCCCCCTCTAAAAAAAAACAACAACAAAAATTCACATAACAATTTAACAGGAAATAAACTGATTTCATTTGAGGTGACAAATTCAAATTCTGTTCTATATAATGGAATTAAATCTGTTCAGGAAAGCAGTGAAATCTGTGTGCACATTGGCAGTGCACGGATACTTTATCATAACAGTACCAGTGTGAATTTATACTCCTGACTTCACAAATACTCTATATGATCATTAAATGGAGTTTCATCTGTGAGATGCTTTTGCAGGGTTTATCATTCCCTGTGATAAACTGCATCATACCATGGTGTTAAACCATCACCTTCTGTCCAGGTCCACTTGCATGCTGTCTCCACTAGCAGGAATGCTGAGTTACTGGAGTTGCATTCACTTTGTATAAAATACTTTGTGTGTGGTTTTTTATTTTTGTGAAATAATCTCCTGTTTAAATGCTTGCTCGTAGTTTTTTAGATTGATTTTCACGATATTTAAGCCTTACCTTTGTTTAACCTCAGTCAGTGTGGTGAAGTCAAGGAAATTTTGGAGGAAGGAATTTTGTTATTTCGGTATTTTTAATTTAAACTGATAAATATGGAAGATACAGCAGTGACAATTTACTAACAATATGATAGCAGATGTCCTAAGGGTTAATTGTATTTTCTATGAGAAGGAACTTAATGGTAAATTCTGCATCATTACAATAATATTTCCAGGGTTTGTAGAGGGAAAGATTCAATCGTTATTAATTATATATAATACTAATAAGATTTTTAAAGGCTTTTTAAAGTACTGTGTAGCAAAAGCAAGTTGTTATTGAAATGATTATACTAACATTATACTTTAAAATTCTGTGGCTAAGCTGGCGCTTCTTGTGTTAATATTGTTCAAACAGTAACTCAGGATGCAAAGAGAACAAAATGAAAAGGAACACAAAGACATAAAACAAGATTAGTTGCCTTCAAGAACAGTGTATTAAATGAGATTTTTAGAGCAGTCCTTTTGCTCTGCTCAGCTTTTTTTGGTTTCAACACCAGAGTTCAGGGAATAGTAAAAATTGCAAAAAGGTTTAGAAAAACTGACTCGAGACAATACTGAAATGGACTCGCTTGTTAATCTCATGAAGGAAAGATTTAAAGGGTGATACCACCACTAAAGCTGTCTGACTGATGATGGGGGAAGGAGATGGAGAACTGGAAGAAGAAATGGGACTAGATATCAGTAGGAGATATTTAGTTTAGACATGCTAAAAGGAGAGGTGACACAGGCAGTTTCTAAAATCTCTAAAATTAGAGGTTTTAATAAATAAGGTATATAATCACCTATCTGGACAGGTTAGATTCTCCTTTAGGGAAGCAGGTACGTCCCATCTGCTGTGATTGCTGTGCTTTTATTGTGTTTTCAGTGACACAATTTTTTTTCAATATTCCATGGCTTTTTTTTTTCCTTTTTGATGTGAACAATTTGTAGCAACAAAAGTGAAGTGAATCCACTGGTTTCATCTTACTAAATGAATGAAATCATCCTTCTCAGATGACAGGCAGGTGTCCTACTTGTCAGAGGGAAAACAGTAGTGAGGACGAGGAGTGTTTACAATTATCTCTGAAGTTGTTATGAAGGAGCAATAATTCATGATTTTAAACAAAAGCTTTGTAGAACTAAGGAGTGATTACTAGAAAGCAGTCAATGGACTTCAGAAGAGATGGATTAAATTGGTCCATTTTCAGCTTCCTGAGTTTCATGTGAACATCTTAAAAACAAATGAAATTGGTCTTTTACCAATTGACTCTTCTTTCACTGCCAGTTTGTTGACAGTTTGAGCCCTTTGCTCCACAAGGAATGATAATACAATTGGTCTAGTACAAACTCTTTAATTGACTTGACTATTTTGCCCTGCTGCTCAGGGAGCTGGTAAATTGCTACAACCTTCTGTTCTAAAAGTTCGTGGGGTTTTTGTCTATTTTAGGAATAGAAAGAAAGTATGAAAGAGTAGCATTCGGAACTGGTTAAAGACAACACTGACTTTGTTTCGACTAATTGTATCATTACAGTCTTAGCTCTGTGAAATATTTTGGAAACTAATTAGTGGCTATTGTCACTTCTGCTTCTGATTTAATCATATGGGTAAAATAAACTTTCTACCCACTAGGGGTAGAATATAACCGAGCTTTTTGAACTTGGAATAGCAAAGTTATTTCTTTGATCTGAAAACACTGTTAAGGAGAATCTTTCTCTTAACAACATAATGTGAACTTTAATAGTGTTTCTGAAAATGGCAGTTGACCTGCAGACACAATATAAATCTTGATTTTATTATCAAGCAGATTAATTGAAGTTCCCAAAGCTATTATTTAATCAAGAAAGTATGAAAGGAGTCATATTTTTTCAGCCAAATCTATATTTTTATTCATAATTACTAGTGTCCTGCCCCCTCCTTTACAAATGTATTTCTGACTTCTCAAATTCTGTAAGTCACAGATCATTACTATGTAGCATTTTTAAGTCATCTGGATGTTTGGATGCTCATTTTCTAAAGGGGTTGGGCATCTGGGTACTGTTGATGAGTTTGGTGATAGCAACCATTATTTATCTTTGATTTTCTTTCATATAATTTTATGAATAGGTTCTTTACAGGTATTATAAAGGAATGGAGACAATTCATACAGTGGGGAAATGCAAAGGGACCACCCTCATTTGCTTCCTAGAATCATCATACAAGTTTTGTAGAGCTCTTCTGGGTCTGTGTGTCCTCTGCAGCTGGAGCCATGGCTGGGTATATTGGAGGATTTAGTGTCATACTACAAAATTTACATACAAACCTAACCTACCTATATGATTTTTTCTCTACTTCAATCTCGATATGAAATTAATTTTTCAGTTATTAGTCAAAACCATGTACAAGCCTGAAATCAGCATGAAAACATGATTTAAAAAGTGATGGGAAGAAGTCTTTCTTCAAGGAAGAGAAGCTACATTATGGTGCTGAAAATTAAGAAATAACTTTAATTCATTTTCTCAGTTTCTTCTGGTATTCTTAGTTTTGGTAGGGTGGGGTTTTTTTTCCCCCCAGTTATGATGACAGTGTAAATACACTGTTTTCAACAAATTTTAAAATGGGTATTTAATCTGAGGAAAAGAGTTGTACTGCACTTGTGCTTTTATAAGGCACCAGATATTTTGGGGAATTGCCTGCCAAATCTCCCACTGTTGCAAGAGAGAATATTTGATTAACCCCTGACCAAAGATAACTGTGTCCATCAGGATATACAGAAGCTGAGTGAAACTATTTCATCATGCCTTGAAAATCTTTGCTGCACTGGGCTATTACTGTGCTCTGAGATGATAAGAATGGTGTTGAAAGCATTTCAGAACTACAAACTAGAGCTCAAAAGAGAAATAAAAGCTCTCCAGGGTTAGAGCTAAGAGGTTTCAGGAGGAGAATTGGAGTAGAGTCTCCTTCAGGTCGTAGGCTGGGATTGCTGTTGTGCTGAAGAAACTGATGGAAGAAAAGGAAAGACATGGAAATACATTAACAAATATTGCGAGGGTTGATAGGAAGTATTATGTTTTTATTGATTGCAGTTTATGAATTGAAATACGTCGCAAATCAATTCCATTTTAACTACTAAACTGAGGTAATGGTGGAATTCAGTTTTGAGGTTAGTAAAAGGGCAACTGTGAAGAAAGTGCTGGATAAGCAAAAGAGCATGGTCTTTCTACCAAATGTGACTTTGAAATGAAACATTCTTCTTCTTATATCCTTGTCTACTTTGTTTTTCATGTATGATGACAGTTGCTGCCTGACAGTGTAAACTATTGCTCTGTTTCATGCCTCTTTCTCCAAAGATAGCTTATATGAAATTCATGCATAATACTGTGTGAAGAGCCTTGAACTGACCCAAAAGTCTTTGAGATCAAGAACCCAGGTAATACTTTTTTTTATAGAAATGAGGGTGGTATATTAAAAATTTATATTGGGATTTTAAGTCCCAGTTAGGGCTGTAATTTTATTGTAATTTTATTTTTGTTTCAGTTACAGATATTCCAAGTGTAAAACATTTGTACCATTGAGTTCCATCTTGCAAAGTAGTGAGAATGATTTATTTGTACCTCCCAGTCATCAAGGAAATTTTCAAAGCAAAATTTAGGCAATTAAAATTCTGTGCTCTAATTCCAGATTTCTGTAATAATATGGTCCCATGTTTCTGTACACTTTATTTCCCTCAGTGAAGCATTCCATTATTCAGAAACAGGAAGAGCAAAACAATTTTCTGTCTTCATCAGTCATCTTGCCTTCCAAAACAAAGGTCTCTTTAATCCTCTGGGCAGCAAGTATAGCTGTTTAGTGTAAAAAGTGTTCTTTTTGATTATTTTGTTTTCCTTTGAATCATCTCTTGTCTCCACAAACAGAGCACTGGTAATTGCTCTGGTTTAAGCATCATTGAGCAGCATGTAGTTACATGGCTCCTTTTTCTAATGTGAAGTTATATGCTAAGATCTTCTGAAGAAAAAAAAAATGTAGTGTTTATGTGTGTGCCAAAGGGTAGGCTTTTTTCTGTTTCTCCATGTCTGTGGTCTGGATCTATTTTATCATATAGCATCTGTCTTTATTGTTTTCCTGCTGTCAAATAAGCTTTTTTTCTCTTCCCATTTCATTGTCTCACTTTCTACCCATTTTCTTTAAAAAATTCCCCTTTCGCACAAGCAAAGAGGGTTAAACACAGGCGTTCATTGGTATTATTCTATTGATAAGAATAATTGTGGTTTTCTGCCTGCCCTGGATGAAAACTGGGTAAACAGACAAGAAGTGGAAATTATTTCCTCATTCTCATTTCTCTTCCATGTTAGGAATCCAAAATGCCTTTCAGAATCACGTTGGCACCGTCACTCCTTATGGTGGTAGGAAGCACCACCTACAGCAGCTGTGCAACATCATCTGCTGTTCTGGCTTCTCTTGAAGTGTTATTGGAACCCTGAGTTTTCTCTTTCTCCTCCTTAACTCTGGAAGATCTACTTTACTCTTTTAAGTTGTGTAGAAATGCCTTCATTTGAGAAATGTGTAATGGAAACCTTTTAAATGAGGTTTTAAAAGCATTACTGTATGTACTAAACTCAGCTTTTGTCGAAAATGTAGCTTTACAATTAGTCAAAGATTAGGGTAATTTTTTCATGTCTGAGGCACCTAATTTTCAAACCCCTATCATTAACTCAGTATTCATGTCTCAGTGAAAACAAATTCTTCCTGTGGTTGGGGTCTGTGATGAATAGCCTAAATATTGAATGTTGATTGCTCACAAATCGCTTTATATATGAACTCCTTATTTTTGCTTTGTATGCTAAAGAAGATATATATTGTCTTTTATAAAGGATTGAGTGTACTTAATAGAAAACAGGGTATAAGGAATTACTTTTCCTTTTATTCTCTCAGGAAAAAAAAAAGTAGCATTTTTTAGTGTTTGTTCAATTAGGGAAAGCTAAACTATATGGACTTACAAAGCTCACAGGACACTCTGAGGCATTTTCAAAAGATACTTTTTTACTGACCTTGTATGAGATGTGTCTGCCAGAAAAGTTAGATTCATATGACACTAAAAGTTAGTTTCAGATTTAAAGCTATTTTTCCTCACCACACAACTGTAACAGTTTGCTGCAAAGCAGCATCAGTTTTCTGCAATAGGAATTTACTAATCTTTCTTTCACCAGAAACAGATTTCATTTAGTTACAGAACAGATTTAAGTATAAGCCTGAAATTTTTCATAAGGACTGCCTCAGTATTCAAATAAACTTGTTCAGCAATATTAACTCTGTTCTATTTAATACCTTCCTCTTGCCTATTCCATTGTACTAGAAATAAAATATGTGAGGAAATTGGTGATAGGCATAAGGAGACAATAAATGGGGAAGAGATAAACTGAATGGGAGATATCTAAATCTGAGTGTGGCCTGGTGGGTACATTTTACTGATGCCATTTACTTTTCCCTTATATATGTGTGTGTGTGTAAATACACACATATATAAAAGCAGTATATATATAAATGTTCCTCCATATAATTACTTTCTGTACATTTCCATATTCATTTCCATGTACAAGTCAGAATTGCTTCAGTGTCAGAGCAGTATATGGTTACAGTTCTATTTGTCCTGAGTTTAAACTAAATTTGTCCATTTGGGTTGTTCTTATGGAACACTTTTTTAGTGAAATCATCATTTGGGGAATAGCATCATGGGGCTCAATATATTCACCTGGATTGTGGAGCAGCAAGTTTTTTGTTGAGCCAAAACTGGGAGGAGTGGCTGAAATGCCAGGGGGTTGTGCTGTCATCCAGTAGGACGTGGAGAGGCTGGAGAAATGGGCTGACAGGAACCTCGAGGAGTTCAACAAAGGGCAGTGCAAAGTCCTGCAGCTGGGGAATGAAAAAACCCATGCACCAGTACAGGAGAGGAGGCTGCTGGGCTGGAAAGCAGCTTTGCAGAAAAGGCCCTGGGGGTTGTGTTGGGCACAAGTTGCCCATGAACCAGGAGCTTGCTCCTGTGACAAAGGAGGGGAATGGTATCCTGGGCTGCATTAGCCAGAGTGTTGCCAGCAGGCCACGGGAGGTGATCCTGGGAGCAAACTACTTTTAATGTATCTTGAGCGTTATCATGGCAGGTTTTAATTTTTTAGTGAATATTGCAAGATAAAATCCTAACTAAACTGCCATATTAATTTTTTTAATTGTCCTTTACAGCTTTAGCATAAACACAACCATGTAATTAGAAACTGACAGTCTGATAGCTTTGTCCTGATTTTTAGCATTCTTTTATTTGTGAAAATGTGTTAGATACAGATTGTCACAGCTTAGCTTTTTAGTGAAGTCTTGAAGTAAAGACCAGTGAGTACAATATTTTTTTTTTATTAATAGTATGGAGAAAAACAGCTGGCATTTTGGCACGTGTCTACACTGTTCTTTACAGTGTCCTCTCATTGTACTTTCACTCAGTAGTACTGGAATAGGAAAAAAATCCCAGAATTCTGCAAGGTCGCTGAGTGATAATCACATGATGAAGAAATCTAAATTTCAAACATAAGTATATAGCATTTTTGAGGAGCAGTGTTTGTAGCTGTATCTTTCACATAAACCACTGTTAGTGTGGCCTGTTGTATAGAGTGGATTTGTAGCTTGGTTTGTTTGCAAAGGGGGAATTTTTTCCTGCAGTCTAGAAAATTATGAGGTAGAGTTAATTGACACAGATTTCAGATTTAATTTTATTAACATTTCTTTGTGTCATTCCTAATACTGTTCAGTTATGTATTTGGAAAAAAAATACCAAAAAACAAACAGAAACCAAAAAAGAGAAATCTACTGTATCTTAAATAGTAGTAACTTAAAAAACTGAAATACTTATATTCTTATGCAATAGTCTACTAATCAGCATTTATATATCACAGCTAAAATTGAATTAAATTAGATTGAAACTAAATTACAAGATCCTGAGTAAATTGGATTTGGTAATTTACTATTGAGTCAATCTGCAACTGATGTCATAATTTAGATTTCCTTCTTATGCGAGAATGATGCCAAGAATTATTCTTCCCTTTGCAGTTTCAATTTGTGAGCATGAAGAGGAATGATCATGCTTGGAGTACAAAACTAGAAACTGGCCAGATGTTAATAATGAATATGTAAAGATGCCATTACAGGTCTTTCAGTTTGTCTTTTTGAACTTGAGAGATAAAGTCGAGACTCAATGACTCTCAAGAATTCTCAAAGTAAGAGGGGTGTTATGGTTCATGTATATAAAACAGACAAGATTCAAGATGTAGGAGAAATGTTACAGAAGTCTTGTTTAGCTGTATTTATAATCCCTGATTTTATGTGCATTGAAGGCTGCCTTGAGAGCTTTAAGGAGTTTTTAGTTTTTGACCACTGATCTGTTTATGGTTCATCACCCTAAATTCTGACAGTTGGCTTACTCCCAGAAAGTGTGGGAAACAATTTTTATGACAGTTATTTGAGGATGAGGTCCACATCAACTTTTTTTTTTTTTCCATTTTAGTTAGCTTTCAAACTGTATATTTCATTTTTGAATCTTAGAAAGGGGTGGTTTGACATGATTTCCTACTCTCAGATATAAATCAAGAGGCTGTTTTATTAGATAATAGCGTGGCTTGCATAAATGCACTCCATTTATGAAACCTCTTACATATTTAGGGAAATTTCATAATATGCCATATTACTGTGAGTTGTTCTTCCCAGCTGGAACAACGGCCTTGGGCATGAAGCCACACAGTTGGGCAAAATAATGGCATCATTTTATAGCTTGATAATGGCACCATTAGCACAAGATATTATCATATCACCTTTTTATGGATACTTATATTTTAAACCAAGCTCTGCTATATGACATAAGTGCAGCATTGGAACAGACTTCAAAAAATAAAGGTGCCGTTTTTCTTTCAACAAGTTAAATATTGTAACATTTATGTAGCTATTATCTTTATTCTTTATAAAACAGGGAGCTTCTCCTTTAGATGCTTAATAGAAAAATGCATATAACCCCAGCAATTTTGCATCTGAAATAGGTGCTCAGGTATAAGGTGCTTCTTGACCCATCAAGTGTGACTTTTACTCCCAAACAGATGGATGAAAGCTCTGCTCTTGGCCAAATTGATCAGTTTCTCATTCTTCCAGTCTGATAGAGCTGCTGGTGCTTCAGAGATTACACAAAGGACAGGTTCAAAAAGTTAATTTTTGAGCGTTCTGAAACTCAAATATTTAGCTCTAGCCTCAGTTTGTAATTGCTGATCTGCTTACAGACTTCAGCCTCATCTTTGAACTCAGGCTTTGTTTCTTGTAGCATATCTTCAACTGCAATTACAATGTGGAAGACCTACTCTCTCAGAAAAACAGCTTTTTGATGACTGCCCAATCCACAGTAGCAAAGCTTTCTGAGAGATTTTCTGTTCTTTAGCAGATCAGGTTTTTTTCTGAATACACTACAAATTCTTTTATGTCTGCAAACAAACATGTGCTCTTACCATAGAACCTGAACCCCTGGCTCCCTTCAGCACTCTAGAAATCTGTTGATAAGTCCTTTTAGCATTCTAGAAATGTTTTTGATAAGTCCTTTCAGCACCATAGCTTGTCCTTTCTAGATATGGAATCGTGTCTTCTGGTCCTCATCCTCTGAAGCTTCCACACCATTTCACTCTCATTAACTTTGCCACCGACTCCCTAAGCTGTTTGTTTGCTTTTTTTCTCTGCCTCCTAGCTGGTAATTCAGGGCTTATTCTCTCTCCCGTTGAAAGGGCAGTGAGAATGCAGTAGTTCAGTCCAGATTCAGACAACTAATTGGAATTTGGAGGTTTATATAAAGATACAGGTGAACAGCAATTGGTCACAATCTGCAACTGAGTATCAGGTTTTACAAATTCGAAATACAACATAAAATGCAGCAAATAAGATCAGTACCCTATTGTAGCAAGGTAGAAATAAGAAACTGGGAATGTCACTGGTCAGATCAGGTAACACATTAGGTTTTGATTTTTTTAACAGGTGGATTTTGCAATTTTATTACCATTTTTTGAATAAAATTTAAGATCATCATCTTATCTTTCCGAAGTTACCTAGCCCAAAGAATAGATTAATTCTTGCTTAAATTTTCAGGCAGTTTGAGTTTAAAATAAAGATCATATTTATGCTAAATTGTGTTGAAAGAATTTTGGAAAAATATTAAGATTTTCTTTTGATTTGAGAGCTCTAACTTGCCTTTCACTTTAATCAGAATTCTTACATTCTAAACCCAACGTCTTTAACAGGTGTGTCAGGAGGAATATTGGTATAATGACTTCACCTAGGAAACAGATCAAAACCTATCAATGTTCAGTAAAGAAGGAGTTGACCTGAAATTGCACTTGAGTTCTGGTATCTTGATTTCTGTCAGGATTTTAAATTATAATGCAACAAATATTTGGAGACCTTGAAGAGTCACTAAAATCTATACATAGAATTGTAGTAGATAAGTTGCAAAGGGAAATAAGATGAAATTCTTCATTTAATAGGAAAAAGGCATCAGAAATATTTATGGTAGAGATTTGATTGAATATTGAGATGTTCGTCCCCAGCACTAAGATTTTTTTCATGATAAAGAAAAAGTAATAAATATGCAAAAATAAACGAGATAAGAACATAAATATTTCAACAGAACAGCAGTTTGTATTTTATATAGTTCTGACTGAAAAGTTATACAAAGATTTTTTTGGTAATACATCCATTAATCTTCAGTTTCAGAACATATAAAATCTCTCATTGGTTAATTTTGGAAGGATATTAAGCAGATTCAAATAATTATGGGGGTTTTATTAAGACTAAGATTGGAAATGTATCAATTAAGAATTAATAAACTTTTTTCTTTTAAGATAATTTTAACACTTTAATGACTGTGGCTATTATTGTATTATCTAAGAATCACTCAGTGTTTGAGGTTGGAAGGTGCCTCTGAAACTCCCCTTGTCCAGCTCCTGTGCTCAGGCAGGGTCAGCCAGTGCAGATCGCCCAGGGCCATATCCAGATGGATTTTAATATCTCCAACCTTATTACTCATGTGTCTCCCCTCCCTCCATATGTCCCTTCTTCTCCTTTTTGCCTTCCCTCTTTAATTGCTGGGTGGTTTTATTCCCATATAAGATTTTATTTTGAATGCCAGCAAATGCATCTTGTGTCTGAGCTGCAGCACGAGCCTTTGGTGCTCTGTAGGCCTTGGTAAACTATCATGATGGGATGCCTTTCACTGCAGGACACAGGATCTGATCACCCTTTCCTGTTCTCCACATTCCTGTTTTTCTAAGTCACATAAATTTCAATGTTCTAACTTTTCTCTACGGAAAATTCAACCTGTCATAACCTTCATGTAAAAAAAGGCTCTAAAAGGATGCCATCAGATTTTTAGGCTCAATTAATTATCATGAAACGTGATCAGCTTTCCAGTTTGTCTGTTAGGAAAAAGCAATGCTAACTCTATAGGTAAATTAGAATTAAACTGATGGTATTTTACAGAGTTTGAGTCATTAGGTAGATATCATTTCACAGTGCAATTCTTCAGACCACCTCTGAAAAGGCAGAGAATTGCTCTTAAAAGTATAACCATTAGATTGGTGCTTCTGCAGTGGTGTGTTGCAGCAAACATATACATTAAATTACATCACTCTGTTAAGTATTTGTCATCGTTACCAGAATAAGGGCATTTCTCTCAGGAACTTTTGATCTGGCAAACTTTGAATGTCAGTCAGTTTCTATCAAAATGTCACTTGATACTTTTTCTTTTTTTTTCTTTCTTTTTTTTTTCTTTTTCTTTTTTTTTTTTTTTTTTTTTTTTTTTTTTTTTTTTTTTTTTTTTTTTTTTTTTTTTTTTTTTTTTTTTTTTTTTTTTTTTTTTTTTGTGATATAAGTAGACATTTGCAAGATGTCCCATATTTTATGCTTTGAAATTAACAAAAAGCATAGCTATCTTTGGTAAAATACATGGGAAAAGTTAAGTTTCATTTGAACTAGTTAGTGTTTGCTGTTTTTTAATGTGTACATCTCTGCACTTGTCTGTTTTGAAGGAATAGAGAGAAAATGAAAACTCTCAGAAATCTTTTTTCTGTCTTTTCTCTTGTTGCTGACACAAGGGCCTAATAACCCACACTAACAACCTGTGAGAAGGGAAATAATCATGCTTATTCATAGAATCACAGAATGATTGGAGTTGGAAAGGACCATCTGGAGATTGTCTGACCCCTCAAGGCAGGGTCAGCTAAACCAAATTGTCCAGGGCTTTGTTGAGTCAGGTTTTGAATATCTCCAAGGACAGAGAATCAATACCCAACCTATCTGAGCAGCCTGTTCCAGTCTTCAATCATCTTTGCAGTCAAATTTCTTAGTTTTAAATGGACTTTCCTATATCTCAATTTCATTGGATTTAGGTTCAAATTTAAAAAGGTAATTGGTATATAAAACACTTTTAACTTATCATTTAAAATATATATATATTGCAAATGTATTTGTACTGAATGAATTTTGCAATATAGAACATCTCAATTGTGAAAATCCGTTGTAACCTTTAACTGTGATCACGTGGTTTCATTATACTGTTTCCCAACAGGATAAGCCAAGATTTTAGTAAACAACATAAATCAGCATTAAGCCCTCTACAGATGCATAAAATAACTGAAAAACCCCCTCACTTGCAGCTAGAAACCAATTAAGCGTTTGTTCTCAGAAATAATAAATATGTAAAATCTCTATTTTTTATAAATATGTTCTTGTTTCAGTGAAAACTGTGAGTATGTTCTGAAGTGGACAAAAGGGTGCAGGGTAAAATGGAATTATTTGTAATTTCTTTAACCAGTGAGGAAAAAAACACAACCCTTCTTTTTGACTGTAGTCAATGCAGTTAGTGGAAGATATCTACCTGCTGGATCTTTGTCCCAGAAAACATACTGAAAATCCTTTCTGAAATACTCTGAGGATATTTCTTACACATGACTCTCGGCAAAATAGATACCTTTAAAATCTATACTTGAGAAAATTCACCCTGCAGGGATTAAATGGTATGATTTAGTTTCTTAACTTCGTTTCCTCAGCACTTTTCTGTGCTTGAAGCCAGGTAGTCTGAATTGTCTGTAAGGTATTCATCTCTTTGGGAATAGTATTGTTAATATTTTTGCCCTGCTCTCTTAAAAAAGCCTTCTCAGGGATACAGAGTGGAATAATTGGACTTTGTCAAATATGATGATTTTGTGGGAACATTTTTTGAGAAACTTGTTTGTTTCTTTGTTTGTTTTTAATTTCTACAAATTTCCAGAAAAATATTTCAGGGTTAAACCAAGTTTTCACTTCAATTTTTTTTTTTAAAGTCACACCCTTTTCCATTTGCGCATTTTAGAAATGTAGTTTTGCATTAGAAAGGCTCTTTAAAAGTGTTTTATGTTTTTTTTGGGGCCAGCTCAGCCATTTTTTGAAAACGAGTTGCTATGGGAGTGACCAGAAACTAATAACAGCAACCTTGAATTTCCTAGGTTTCTGCAGAAAACCCCATACTTTGTGCTGACATTTTATCTAAAATTAATGTGAATAATTGATGCTTGTATAAGTATTTTCTTCCATTTACTTCTGTGATGTCTGATAACGTGCACTTGTGTAGGTGTCTTTCCTTCAGCTGGTACATTTAAGGTCATGCCTCTTCTTCTCTCATTAAAAATCTTGTAGGCACTTAATTTTTAAAATCAATCTTTGAGCCCAGAGCTGTTCATTCAGGACACACAGAGCTACATTCTGTAGCATTGTTGGAGGATTTCCTACAATTTACCATATTGCACTTTAGAAGCATTTTCCTAGTTAAAAGTAGAAATCATTTTACTGAGGTGTAGAGGAAGGCTAGAGATACCCAGTTTCTATTTGGCTAACTCTTCCAAAAAGATTTCTTACTTACTGCCCAACTTTTCTATCACATAAATTCAGTAGAACATGAGGTGTTTTAGAACCATGAAGTAAATGTCTTTGTAACAGCAACTGAATTTTTTTATCTTCCTGAATGTTTTTTTTGTGCAGAACCTTTGCCCTGACTCATATACTTGCTTTGTCAGATGTTATTCACTATTTTGAGATCAAGTTTTGCTCTGCAGACACCCTCTCTATTCCCACTCAAATGAAAAGAATCCAGGTAGCTGAACAAGTACCCCCAAAAGCAGATCTTACTATTCCTGACTTTAGTTTGTATGAAGTATTCAATATGAGAAAGGAAAAGGCACAGCCTCTTGTCTCGACAGAGTTCAGGCATTCAGCATTATAATTATGTAGGGCTCTTGAAAAGTATTTTCGTTTGCTCCCTGAAAGCATGAAGTGCTCTAGCTGCAAAAGTGTGTTTATTTTCTTCGGATTTTGATTTTGTCGAAGCTGTTCAACAGACGAATGGTGACTGTTCATTTGCACATGCCTAATTAAACAATTAGAACTTCTGGAAAATATATTGGGGAAATAGGGGGTTTTAAAAAGTGAGAATAAAAAGTGCTCTCTGTGCTGACAACTTTGAAAATTTGTTTTCTTCTGAACAGCTAAGGCCTTAATGGATTAAAAAAAATCTGGCTGAAGCTCCTTGCTGTTTGTCCCTGAGCCCATTCTGAGCTTTGCAGCCTCTCAGATCACAGTTCTGGGTGATACGTTTCCTCTGTTTCGCTGCCATTTCCATATTTCAGTCACAAAACTTTTGTTACAAACACTGTAGTTTCATGGGAATGACTGTTGCCAGTTCCTAGCAGTGTAGTTCATGTGTCATTTCCAAAAAAACCAGCGTGGCCAGTCTTGTGTATTGGGGATCAGTGTCAGCTGAGCAGGCCCTGCTCTTTGGTTTCGCGTTGTTCTGAGTCTCCCTGAAAGCCAGTTACTCATCCCCCTTTTCCCACCTAATTCCTGCAAATTATTGAAGAGATACCATGCCACAGGTTCCTGCTTACTGCCATTAGACATTTCTCTGCATTTTTTACGCTTCTCTGAACCTCACAGCATGTCAGTCAATGATATATTAGTGATATATCACCCTGATTCCACAGAATGCATTACAAGGCCGAGTAAAGTCTAGAGCTGAGACAGTTGTCTCTGCTTTTTTTTTTTCAAATTTATTACAGCTTGCAATATAATGGGAGTTTCAAATGAGGGATAAAAGTTAAATTAAAGAGAGTAAAATTAACATAACAATTGAATCACAATGTGTTCTGTTAATCCTTATAGTTTAATTTTAATTTTATTTTGTAGAAGTCTCAGTTGTCACTTTCTGGATTTTGATTACCTCTTCAAGGAAGAACATTAAATTCATTTTCTTCCTTATATGTTATATATTTTCTTTCTTGGGTGTTTTCTTAGGTTAGTGAACCACTTCCACTGTATTTGAAGCAACTAATACTTTCACATTTGTGGGATTTGATGTTCTTTCAGCAGAAAATCTGTTAGAATAGTGTGTTGTCCCTTGTTTAGTTAACAGGACATCATTCCTTACATACAAACCCCCATACTTTTCCTTCACTGGAATGAATATACAATACAGATAACTTAATCAGTTTGGATTTTCCCTCATATATTTTTAAGTTGGATCTTCTAAGTTATATAGGTTACTATGTGCCCTCTTCACTCTCACACACTCCCATATCCTTCTTCGTGTACCTCGGTTTCTTTTACTACAAGATGTGGATCTTCAGTAAAAGATTAAAATAATAACAAAGCTGATGAACATTTTCTCTGTACAGTTTAATGAGATTTCTGTACCTCCCTTTGTCATCATTTCACAGTGATGATAAAAAAGTTTCACTTGGGTACACACAGACTTGAAAAAGCCTACCTGACTTATCTTTTGGCTGGTTAAGGTCTTTTGTGAGAGGCAGGAAGGACTAAGCATTTCAATTTCTTTTCTTAGCATTCTGCTCAGAAATCCTGGTATTTCTGAAGCCAAAAAGAAGGTTGGTAGGTATTTACCACTAATAGTAAAGGTAGTTGTCACTCACCTATGGAGAAAAAAAAGGAGGAGACTGTTCTTTTAACTTTATGTGTATTCTATGATAGTTGTGTCCATAGGAGGAACAAAATTCAAGTGTTTGTACTGTGAGTGGCTGCTGGAATGCAGATTCTTTCCTCTTTTCAGAAGTTTAATTGCATCAAATATGCTCACAATGACTTCTGCTCTCATTGTAGCAGTGCTGTGTACATCAAGGAATTAGAGCCTCTGTCTTTCATGGTCTTATCAAAAGGTGAGGAGGGGAACAAGAAAAACACATCAATGAATTTCTCTGCTGACTGAGAATGCTGCTTTTCTGGTTGTTTTACACATTAGAGAGGGGAATCACCAAGCACGGCGCAAAAGATCAGAAACTGTAATTTCTACAAAGTGGTATTATATACATAAATCTTCTGAAAGACAGATACCTTTGGGATATCACAGGCTATAGACTTCTGTGTAATCCATTACCCATGCTGATATAAACCTTTGATTTGTGGGTTTAAACCTGAGGCAGAGTAACCTCATAAATATGCTAATCCACAGTAATCAAGAAAAGTGCTATTGCAAATACAAAATTTTTATTCTGCAGCTCCCACAGCTTTATAGCATGCTCTACATTTGTAACAATAAACTTTGGGAAATTACTCTCTTCATGTTTAAGAAAATGCTTTGCCCTTTTCTTGTCATCTCACAATGGGTTTTACACACATTATTTTGAATGGCATGATCTTTATGCAAAATTCAGGGCATGTTTTGCCTTTTCTAACCAAGTATTTGATTTCTAAAATGAACACAACATTGCATAAATTTTAAAAATTCAGCTTTTGTAACCTTATAAAAACTTTATTACAATTTTTATTAGGCTGGAGAGCAAGCAGTAGGTTAACTGGTGATTGTCTAGGAAAACCAGCTCTATTATATATTTCAAAAGATAAAGACTGGGAGAATTTTGAAAAAAATATTTCTTGCCCTTTTTAGTAGCACATTTTCCATGTCTACTGTATGTATTTCTACACATATACATAGGCATGAATGTTGTGTAATGCCATGACCATCATATGAAATTCTACAGTTATTCAAACAACTTTGTAATACAAACAAAGTGTAAATTTGTTTGTTTATTTAGGAAACATGAAAAGTATCTGTAGGAAAGAAAATAGGACATTTTTCCTGTTTATAAACTTCAAAATGCAAGACTTCTGCTTTTCTGTGGGGGTGCAATTTCTGTGTACTAACAAATCCTCCCTGGATGCTATACATGAAAAAACAGTTGTGGTTAAAACCCAGTCTTTTCAAGACATCAACAGAAGTTTTCTTCAGTTGATGTTTCAGTTTTGCAATACTAATATTTACTTGGTATATTTTGACTAATCTTATTTCTAATCCTTGTCTAAGAAAAATTGAGTTGCTTTTAAAGTGGAGGGGAAAATAACCAGTCAGTTCTGAAATAATTTATTTAATTAGTACTTATGAAATACCTGTCAAAAATGATGACTTTCTAGTTTCTGTAATCAGTAATTATGATTTTATTAGGTGCTTGAAAGATTGAAATGTAAACACTGCTAATCTGAGCAATATAGTGTTTTCCAGGGTGTTAGATTTGTGCTTGCCAGATAACTGTGTAATGCAGATCTATATCCTTGCATATGTGTGTGATTTTTTTATTAATATAAACTCAGGGTTGATTTTTTTGGTGACCCGACACAAAAACAACTCATTTGCTTTTCACAAAATGAGTTTATATATTGTTTTTAGGTTTAAATGTGACATTTTGTAGAAACAAGGCTGCTGCCAGCCTCTTTGAAAACAAAGAGTAGTTTAATACATTTTCACTTTAAAATCCCTCAGATATTTTAACATGAATCTTAAACATCCTTTTAAGTACATTTGGGTTGGTTCAGTTCCACCCATTACGTTTCTGTGCAAGCACTTTTCCTGCCCAATCTGTAAACATTTCCATTACAAGAAATGTAGATGAATTGCTTTGATGCCAACTTCCATGGACTTCACAAACTAAGGGACACAGCAGCCTATCCTTGTAGAATTTTGGGTGGTGTCTGGCAGGATGGTGGCAGGTGCACACGATGCTGCAGAAGGATTCCCCGAGCCAGGGATGAGTGAAAGGTTGTTCCATGCTGGTGTGTCGAGTGTTGGTGAAGTGGCTCATTGCAAATCAGGCATTGCAAGGATTTTTCTTTTGTTTTTTTCAGCTGCCCCAACAGGAGCTTCTGTCCAACTTGACACAATCTGGACCTGCAGTGCTCTGCCCGAGGTTCATTAGAGAGAGCTGAGGTCTTGCAGTGCTGAGTGGTGTGTGCTGGAAAGTTGTATTTCCAGAATTTCAGAGACTTTGGTTTTAACTCTTCCTGTGGGAAGATTTCTGAGCCACCCTCAGTACTTTACAATAACTGCTGGGAAGTGACTCTTTCGCCTTTATAAAGTTAAATATACCCTGTCACAGTAACATTAACCCTTTGAGTCCAGTTTCATCCTCCAGGAAATTTTTTGTTTAACAATCCATGTGAATTCTGTAAAACATATAATTCAAATACACATCCCATCTCACCAATAATTATAGAAATGTAACTTAAAAATTGGCTGTTTAGTGGTAATGGCTAGGCATTTTCCTGGATATAAGAACTCTGGAAGAAATCCAAATTGCTTCATCAGCTGCAGCCACTGTTTGACAGAGCAATATGATAGTAGTGTGCCAGCACCAGCAGATTTAAACTTGCCCTGCTAATTCAATTTTGACATTTATGAAAACATCATATGGGTATTTTGCATTTGAGGATGTATCCTTTAGACTCTCTTGGGAGAGGAGAAGAAATAGCACTTTAGTTTTGCTTTTTTGATGTGATGTTTTTTATTGAACCATTTTTCCTCAGAAATGTATGACACTTTTTGGAGTGAAATTAATCTGCGTGAGAAACTGGTTGGTGTAGAATCACAAACAGTGTCTAAAGTTAGAGATTTTTCTGTGTTTATTTTTTGAATAAATGTAATTTACAGTTTTGACTTATTGTGGTATCCTAGAGCCTTGGTAGTTTGCCAGTTGTTTGAATAGGATTTTCTATTAAGGGCAGGGATTCCTGATGTTTTTCAAGCTCAGTGATCATGCTACAGTAAATGAGAATCAAGGTATTACTGCACAGCACCCAGTTAGTTTCTCAGACTCTTTAGATGTAATATCACCAGCCTGTGCTTCAGCTAATTTAGGTTTGACAGGAGAAAAATCTAAATTACATTGTCTGAACGGAAATTGTTTTTCTGAACAGGAGTGAATCATAAAGGCATATTTGGACATGACTTGTTATGGTAGCACTGTAAGCCAGAGGACCATGGAGTTTTTTTAATAGAGGCGAAGATGAGCCTGTAGTTGTCAGCATCAAGAAACAGAGAAACAGAAAGGGATCAGAGTCCATTTTGCTTTTAAAAAGGTCATTATTAAATGTATTTTGTTTGTCAGAAGACCAAGATGCTTGATGTTGAGAGGGAGAGGTTTGATATATCAAATGGTACACCTTTGATTTAGGATAACCTTAGGAATTTGAAGATTGGTGCACAAAAACCCCCACACAGTCTGACAAGAAGTGCAAAGTCCTAAACATGGTGGAATTAGCAAACATCAATTTGAATATTATAATGTGCTCTGATTCCACTTCAGTGTGGGGCCTCATTAAGAGAAAATCACCCTGTTTTACTTAGCTCTGGTGGGGCTGGATGAGGAATGAGACTCCAGTTTTTTGTGTCCCAGTTTAGAAAGGGTATATTAGAGAAGGTATAGAGAAGTTGAGAGGGTCCAGTAGAAATGCCACAGGGATTTTTAGGGGCCTGAAGCATACAGGCTGGATTGAAGCTGTGGAGTTTGGGCTTGTTTAGTCTGGCAAAGAGACTCCAGTAGCAGGCTACAGTTGCTTGTGGGGTAGTTACAGAGGTGGTGAAGCCAGGTTCTTCTCAGTGTCTTTGCAGACAGTAGAACAAGGGGGAGTGGAATCTGCACCTTGGGGGATTCAGACTGAATACTGGAAAAAATTCAGTGTATTAGCAAATTGAAGCAAGTTTCCTGGAGTGGCTGTGGAATATTCATTCTTGCAGGTTTTCAAAACTTACCTGGAGAAAGACCCTGTTGACCTGATCTGATGTTGGCAGTAGCCTGCCTGGCTGTGAGTGGGAAGTTGAACAACATGAACTTGCGATGTTTCTTCCCGTCCACGGTTCTGTGACTCTGTGATGATAACATGTAAGAGCACATTCCGTAACAGGTGCAGCTTTCCTAATGCAACGCTCCTTAATTTATCAAGTCGTAATAAGATGTCAGAGGAAGTCATAACAAGAAAGCTGAAACCTGGTGTTGAAAGGAAAATTCAATTCTAGCAAGTGACAGAAATGGCTTTTCCCTAATGTAGTTTGACGAACAAAACCATATCGTCATGCAATGCTTCTCTTTGTAGTAGAATTTAATCATTCAACTCTGCCTGACAGATTCTCTCACTTCATTCCCTTCACTTCTGTATCTTATTTTCCTGCCTGTCCATTTAATCTAGCCAGGCTTTTAAAAACCAGAGTTCTGGAAGATGCTGTCTCGAAATCTGCTGTTTCCTGCAGTTTTAGGAGATCTCAATCCCGTAAAGATTTATGCCTAAAATAACTTTCCAGTACTACAGGTCTTTGTGTCAATTACTTTTAATCTTTTTTTTTAAATTTAATTTTGAAACATGCCATTTCTCTTTCATCTATGTATTTTAATTTTCTTTCATTCTTTCATTGACTTTAATATTCAATATTTCAATTTCTTAATAATTTCCACATTAATCATTATAAAAATATAAAATTTTTTGCAGACTGAATAAAACTGTAAGTTAGATAATGGTTCCCCTCCCACAGATTTGCTCCTTCCCTCGGTGGAGGTTATTAATTGAGGATTCCTCTGTGTGGTATGTATTTGTTTGTATGTGTACACAAACACAAAATTAAATAAAGGAGTGAAATAGTGGGGTGTGCATATTGAATTTAATAGGCAGAGTGCCTATTAGGTAGGAAAAAAAAATCACCTGTTATAACCTTCTTTAGGAATGTCTTTCATCTCACTTGAATACAAAACTAGATTGTCTTTCAGCCTCTCATGACTCCAAATACTGGAAATAATATCCTGTAATTATGACATTGTTTGAGAAATGAAGGGGTGGGTATTTGGATAATCTAGTGTATGCCACCATGAGAGACAGGACTTCAGCATGCAGAGATAATTTGTGGAAGCTGTTTATCAAGTCTGGATGTGAAGGCTGCGATTCTGAGTCTGATTTTATTTGTTATCTTTCATTTTCTATTCATGTTATCAGTATGAACGTTTTGTTATCACAAAATCTTATCATCTGGGAGGACTGTTTGTCAACATCAAACTAAACTCTTTGGAGGCATCAACACAGTGGAGAGCAGTAGGATTCTGCTAGAATATTGCTTCTCAGATCATTTAATCCCAACAAGATGCAATGTTTCTTATGCCTATTTTATCATTATGTTGTTTTACAGAAATACCCAATCAGTACTGACAAACCAAGGGAGAAATTTATTTCAGCTAACATTATTTATATTCTAAGTTTGACATTAGGTCTCTAGTCTAAACTAATCACAGACTCCCTGTGTTGTTAGCAGAGAGAAATGGCAGCTCCATAGGGTAATTCCTTACAAGTTATGAGAGTCCCACATCTACTTTGGAGTCACTCACCTATGAAGTGCCTTCCCATCTCTGATGATTCCTATAAGCTGACTGACTAATTTTGACTAGGGTCACACATTTGACTAGACTTGACATATTCCACATGACAAAATTCAGATAAATTTTCTTCAGAATTTCCTTTTTAAGTTCTAGGAAAGCCAATATATAAAATAAATATGTGGCCTTTTGGCCTCCATGTGATTAATGTTTCCCTTATTTAGACAGAAGTAGTTTGTTGGTAAATTTGTTGTTTTCTTACCATGTTTTCTTGGAATTTCTGTTTTCCAAAGGTAAATAAATGCATTTTATGCTTGGCCTCCCAGGTGCAGGTCACTTTTCATAGCTAGAGCCTTATGTGAAAGAAGAGTCAGTACCATTTTTTACTCTCTCTAAAAATACCCTAATATATAACTGTGCTTATGATTGTACTTATATTTAAACAAAAAATCAGAGTAACTTACCTTTTCCTCTGTAAGTGTTGATTATTCAGTAATCATGTGTTTACCGAGTTTAAAGGTATCCTTAGGTATCACCCCACCCTACCAAATTTATTATGTAGCACATAATAATGTCTCTAAAATAGCTTATGCTTAGGTCTCTGCAGTCATATTTCACTTGATACAACAAAAGGTAAGTGGGAAAATTTATTAAGTATTTAATTTTTCTAACATCCCGTTTCCAAATTAGCTCAGCATTTGATCTTTCCTATTTTCCTTTGAAAAAAAGACACACACAAAAACGTTCCCACTGACTCAAATATTTTTTCCACAAATATTTTCCTCTACTGACTTCTGTATTTGTTGTCTGATGTTGCCTCACTCAAAAAGTGTTCCTCAAGAAAGTATAAATGATAGACAATAGAATATGTTAGCCTTTATGTTCAGTCGATATCCATTTCTTCTGATTCAGTATACATACATAGAACCAGTGTGGGAGTGCGTAATAGTTTTATCCCAGAACAAATTAAATTATGGTTTTGATGATACTGAAGGAAGTAATAATTCTGCAGGGTTTTAGATGCATAATCAACACAGTCCAGGCAGTTTAGTTTGGGTTATGTCTGACCTTATTGCATTATGTTTCCAGGTTTAATAATGAGGCCTTCTACTAGAGTTTTACCGTGTATTTATTTAAGTTTCTCTTATTTGTTCATTCTTAATTTATTAACAGTGGAAGATGAAAGAATTGTATTAAAGGAAGTATTTGTTCATTGTTTGAGAGCCTGAGCAGATAGAACTTCAGCGGGTAATGTCATAAAATGGTGCATAGATTAAAATTGCTTTTTGTGTACGTTACTTGAATATATGAAACTTTTCATGAATTAGCTTCCTGTTTACTGCAAATGTGGAATTTTGATTTAGTGAACTCCACCTGTGCTTAGTCTTCCCTTCCTTTTTCCTTTTGCACCATTGGTTTCATTAGAATTGCAGACACGGCTTCTCGACAGCTGTACTTTTAAACTAAACCACGGAATTCTGAGGGCAGACTTACTATTTCCATATGAAAGATGTCCCTGAGTTAAACTTCCAAGATTATCTCATTTTTGCCGTGGAACAGATCTTGACCTATTGTTCTGTAGGACTCTGTTATTGCCTCGTGATAGTCAAGGTGAACATGAACTGGAGCAATGGCCAAAAAAAAAAATGAATCTGTCCCTGCACACGTTAACTCTTGAAGTTGGGAAAATCTCAGTGTTGAAAAGTTCTTCCTGTTTCAACAGACCTATTCCATCCATCATTATTCAGTATAAAGTGTATTCTCCACATTGTGCATGTAACCAAAACATGAAAAATTACGAAATACCTTGTTTTGAATCGTTGGTTGCAATGAATCCTTGTGTGCAGTGCTCTCTGGCATATTCTGCTGGCTGTCTGACTTTTCAATCCTTAATTGGTGTAAAAGATTTGCCAGCGGTCACAGTGCCTTGTCTTCCTAATGGATCACGTCACGTAAAAAATGTTGGTTTGTTTGTTTTTTCAAAAACATATTTTTCGAAGACTTAAACATGGCAGAGACAAAAAGATGGAAATTTCTTTTGCTTGTTGGGAAAATCCCCACTGTTCATCTATCACTCATCAGCTTTTTCTTCATACATCTTTCTATCTCTTAAGACTGTGAGCTGGAACCTATACATAACACATTTGGCTTTGGGAATCTTTTTGTTCTGTTTCCGAGTTTTAATGACTCTGGCTTTTAGAGTCTATATTTAATCTGTATAAATTATATAATATATAATTATAATAATATATAAATTGGTGTTACTTTGATCTAAAGGAATACAAGCGTAGTTCACTATAAGATTGTACATGAAAATTAAATTTTAATATTTAATACTAACAACAGCTAAACAACAATAATAATAGTTCACAATAGTTTTCAGATCTTCTAGATAAAAATCCAAGCAGAAGTGCTGATAGAAAAAAACCCACTGACAACACAACACTGTTCCTAAAAGTTAAAATAGCAAGAGGGATTTTTGTAGACGGAAGTTTGTATCTTTTATTAAGCCAGGTGGATACCTGGAAAAGTTAAACTTGCAGACAAGCAAGCTCTTCTTCTTGTCTGATACAGAAGCATCAGACTTTGAAGCTAAATCCAAGTCGAACGCAATTGCTCAGAGTTTAATTATAGAGCATTTTTCATAAAACTCTGCAGTTCTTACCTCTAAGTCCTTCTTTTCACAACTCCTGTACAAGATGAACCTTGAGTCTAGGATACAAAAAGTCTTGGCTTCAGCAGAACCATTAGCTTTATCTTACATCACAGTTTCCATGCACGTGCTTATCCCTTCCTGTTTCACAAGTTATAAACTATCTATCACTCTTTTTAGTAACAACTTGCTTACCTTATCAACTCATCTTCCTCCCTCACCCTTCCACTCTACTCCACACAAGAAAACAACATGAGAAAGATCTGATATATGATCTAATATACTAAACCAAACAATCTTCCCAACTTCTTTTTCGGTCTGAATTCCTCCGTTCTGAGCGTAAAAAGAGCTTGCGTGCTTAAGGGACTGGCTGATTTTGATCTTCTGGAATAAATATTGATGCACACAACTCATTCTCATTATCATAGATCCTCATAGCTGGAGTTTCAGCACTATCAGAACATTCCAAACTACCCCACGAAAATTTCTCTTGTCATTTGCTCAAGGTAGAGATCCTCAAACCATAGGACAGCTTTCATTCTTGGTGAAGGTGACTCACAGATGAAGGAAAAGCTCTGACAACTTCTAGGTTTTTTTCTGTGAACGAGGGGTTGAGATTAGACTTTACCTGCTGGAGTACAAAGCTGGAATTTGTAAGCCCTGTGATGTTTTTGTTTCAGCAAATTCACTATTGCTTGATACTCTAATATAATCATGTGCTTGTAGTTTTTTAGCAGCAAGTGACAAAACTTGAGGCCAGCTATAGATCAACTGGCATCAGTTTTATTCGAGAGACATCCAAATATTGTAACCAATTTATAAGGAAAAGCAAATTAAGCCACGTTATGAAATCACACTAAAGATTTTTTTTGCATATCTTGTAGCCCTCAGAATATTATTCCTTTTTTTGAGCGCTACAGTTTTGGATAACATGATTGTGAAAAATATAACTTCTGATTCACCTTAATATTTATAGTTAATTTTTTTCCTTTGCTGTCAATAGCAGAGTATTTAAGAAAAATAAACATCCATTTTGTAGATTTCTGCAAAACCTGTCATTATTTGCGCTTTAAAATGACAATTTTTCTGTATCAGTATTGGATCGTAAAGTCAATGAAAGCTTTACCCTATAGACAAACAGGGAAAAGAACTTCAACTGTTGTAGTTAATGAGAAGTTTTCTTGTGGTTCCTGTCTATTAACTTGGCTTTGGACAGACACAAAGATCACGGGCAGTTACTGAAATATCTCTGCACCTCTACCCACTTCTGTTGCTGCCACATTAATGTCTGTCCTAACTTTTCTTTTAGAAATCTAATGCTAGTGAACAAAAGAAATAGAATCTGCACCTGAAACTGTATTTCAAGAAATGTTTTATAGCATTATAAGTAATCCTACTTCCATTCGTCAGTGTTAAAGCAGAAGTGTTGTTCCTCTTTCTTCAAATTTTATGCTGGAAATTCTGTATTAACTCATAGGGGTTATCCTTTGCCTTAAAAAAATTATGTTCCACATGGTACTTGGTTCTATTCTATAGGAAATGATGGAAAGGATATTTGTCTTCATCTTCATTTCTAAGAGAAGATAGAGATACTGTTTGTGGGATCCACAAGCTTTTTAGGTATTTTTAGGAAACTGAAGGCTACTTAGGCATGATAAAAAGTAACAAAGGAAATGTTTGTCTTCAGTATCTCTTAACTCCAAAGTGAAAACCTGGGAGTAAAAGAATTTTCCTTGTCTTGTCCCTTATCTATGTAGGCACAAGCAAAAAGACAATAACATTCATATCTATATTAAAACCTCATGGAAATAAATCTTTTTAATTGTATTCTGTTTCTTTGTGTCAGTCCTAGGTTCTTGATATTTGCTTGCTTCTTTGTGATCTACTTATAATTAAAATATGTATTCTTTTTGTTAATATTTTGTGTTGAAATTAGTCTAAGATGCATGGTACTGTTTCTTCAGAAAATGCTGTAGTTCGTCTTTTGAACATAAACTCTAATATAATTATTAGAAGATTTCTGATTAAAATTGGAAATTACTTCTGGGATGGATCATTAACCATGTTTTCTTTAAAGAAGGAGTACTTTCAAAAAAATCCCGTACAACCAACCAAGCAAGTTTTACAGATAGGAATTCTTCCATAGATTTGCAAACATGAACTCCAGCAAAAGAACATTGCAGTTATCCTGAGTAGATAATCAGATGAACAGAAGTTGGAAAATATAAAATCATTCCTTCTGTGTCCATTTTTGTGCAAATATGATTCATCCCATCTTGAGTTTGGGAATATGCAGACCATTTAATCATTAACAGGTATATAAAATCAATATTTACTGTGTGTTGAAAAGGATAAATTAAGGGACTTTAGTTTCTTAAGAAGAACTTGAGGTAAAACTTTCCCGATATGACTGCGATGGAGTTGTGGGTTTTGACTGCAGACTTTCCCTTGACTGGAGTTGTTTCCAGACTCACAGGGGCTAGTAAGGAATTCTGACACTTTGAATGAAAACAATCAAAGTAATGCAAAATATAAATGGTCCTTCAACCAAGAGCTTTTTAACGGGTCACAACAGGCAAACTCTGGGAAGACTGGCATGGTTTTTTTCTCCTTGTGTTAGTTCACTATCTGAAGTGAGGTACTTGTAAAAACGTTCCAGAAACACCAACAGTTAAGTTGAACACCACATAGTATTTGAAGGAAATCCAGCCTGCATTGAAAATAAAAAATTGAGTCTGGAAAGCTTCTGCTTTTCATACAAAGTATACTTTAAACAATTGTTTATGTTCAGTATGTGTTTTATATTGGGCCAAAGAAGTCTTCTGGTCTTTTATCAGATGTTACCTTTTCTGCATAAAATAAAGGTTACGTTGCCATTAACAAATATTCTGACAATTTTTTTCACTCTGTAATTTCTCTGCAAGTTTTTTTTTTATTCGTACTCCCTAAATTCTCTTCATTTTGGTACAGTATTCATCATGAGAGTAGCCTAAGTCAAAGTTTCTGAGAATTTAAAATTTCTACTTATATTGGACAAATATGAAAATGTTTATTGATTAAATTCAAGTATTGAGTCAGATTTTTTTTCTCTTTCCTGCTTCATTCCTAAAAGTTACTCAGCTTCTTGTCTTCCCTCAGGATCCCAGGCCAGAATGTAGATTTTGCTCTGATTCAAGCACAGCAATCTACTTCACCTATGCACATATCCTCTCTAGAGAGGAGACAGATGATAGCACTCTAGGAGTTTAATACACTAAATAATATTGTGATTATGTTATGAAGTGTCTTTTATGATATTTTGGGCTGAGAAGTTTGAAATATCCTCTTCCTGTACTCAATTCCAGAGCCGCTATAATTTTTTTTTCACTGCTTGGAATTGTGGGATTAGGGAAGAGAAAGGGGAAATGACATTTCTGAGGATGTGTTTGTGTGATGGTGCTCCCTATGCTCGTTTCTGAACTGATGCTGTTTACATACTGTTCCTTCCTTAAGCTTTTAAGTAATCTGATCTATGTTTAGCTGTGTTTGGCTGGCACAAGGCACAGTAGCACCATTGCAAGGCTGAAGTTTGCATTTCAGCTTTGCTCTAAAATAAAAAGAGAGAAAAAAAGTAGATTTTTGAGTATCATGAGGTATCATTTCAAAAGTTCACGTCAGCTGGGAAAGGGAATCAGAGCAATTTGGTGTAATTATGAGTCAAGATCAGATCTTAAATGCACAAAGATCTCTAAAAACAACAATTACTTGAGCAGACAGTGAATATAGTTAAATAAACATTTTGTACAGTTCAAAGTAGAAGATTCTGCATGTCTTCATTTTGATAATTATCAACTGAAAAACTGAGCAAGGAGGGGACTCGTGGATTTTTGTAGATATAACTTAAATAATAAGTACTGTTCTTAACATTAGCAGAAAGAAGTTATAGTAATAAGTATAGGCCATGTTGCATGCAAGTGTGAATGTCTGCTTGTGTATGCTCTCTTAGAGATAATTTCTAAATCTTCATGAAAAATTACAGCAAGGAGCTGAACTAACGCATGCTCTGATGAGGCTCTAAGAATGTAGCCCAAAAGAATATTTATTACTTTGTCTTTAATTTGCTTTGAAACTGATTTTTTATGCACCCAATTTATCTTTTTTTATTAAGTTAACACATGCATTAATTTTAATATTATGCAATTAAAATATTTAAAATTTATTTATTTTAAACACTGTATGTTGTTTGTCTTCTCTAAAACCTTGTTTCAGTGTAGTTATTAAAGTGGAAAATGGTGATCATCAAAACAGTTGACTATAAAGAAGATGATTTATAACAATATGATTTCTTAATATTTTGAGTATTGTTTTTATATGTTTTTAGATTGTTTTTATTGTTCACTAAGCAGATATTTCTATTAAATTTACTTCAGTAAAAAGACTATATCCCATTGTTTGTATTTTAACACCAGCAGAGATCTGGGGATTAGTTGCTCATCTCACTTTATGATAAATGCAGGTGTGTGCATGCTAGACTGAAATTACACTTGAAACTAATCATCCACAGAGCCATAAAACCCTGCCCTAAAAAGAGCTGTTGAGTCTGAAAACGTTGTAATTTACTTCTATTTTATTTGCAGATTGCCTTCTCACAGCACAATACTATCATGGATCTGGTGCAGTTCTTTGTCACCTTCTTCAGGTAAATTGCTTTTTCTGTCTTCTGACTGAAATCGTGCTGATTCTTGACCATCAAACCTGTATCTTAACCAGCTTCTGAATCTTGAGAAGTGTCTAAAAGGAAGCCTTCAAACTGTGTGCCCTAATTTGCACCAGTGGAGGATCCAGGCCATTGCCCTGTAACTACAGGCAGCTGCTGGAATCTTTCATGTGTTTTATATTCAGTGGTACAGTCCTCACATTTCATAAAGATCTGTGCTATATATTACAGTGATTAAAGGAAGCCAGCTAAACTCAGACAAGTCATTTATGTGCGTGATTCCTTTATAAACACTTTAAAAGAATTATTGAAAATGATGGCTCTGTTCAATGGCTTGTTATTTTTAACAAAGCACACCAAATCACTAGTCATGCTTTCATGTGTTAGAGATTAATTGTGAAAGGCAGTAGGTGATGCCTGAGATCTGGTTGTGGCAGCAATGTAGGAATGGGCTTCAACTGCAGATGGATAACTACTCTGGGGTCTGAACAAAACTCCACTGAAAGACTTCTTGAAAGTTCAACTGTCTTATAAAATGTCACAAACTTGAATATACATGGATTAGTTACAGTGCTTTGAAATCTTGCTGTGAAGATATTCCCCAATAACCATGAAGTGTTCACAAAATGTGAGCAGTGACAGATATGTTCATCAGACTTTCTGTATTTCTAGAACCATCATGCATTTATTTCACAAGGTCTCAGCACAACTTTTCTGTTTACATCAATCCCTGTGCTCTGAGGAACTGTACCTGAGGAATCAGACTCTTCAATACTGTGAACAGACCAAATTCTGTTTATTGCTGTCACCAAAATGCGCACAGAAATGAGCAGAGCCTGAAGATTTCTGTGCCAAATATATTGGCTATTGGAGAGGGGGTTAGTAGCTGGTATGAAATGCCCCATTTTTCCTCATTCACCAAAAACACAGCAATAAAATGCTGATTGTCTGAAGTTCAGTCTAGTAGAGTTTGGGATTTTAAGGGTTTAGTTGTTGGGGTTTTGGTATTTGGGTGTCTTTCCTCTATTTTTTCTGGGAGGCCAGCAGGATCTAAAAAATTATGCAAACCTTGAGATGACAAACTCATCTAGAAGAAAGCAAAGTCTGTCCAAGTACGAGAGAACAGAGAGACCCCATCCCAAATAGCAGAGGTAGACTGTAAGCAGTTTGTTTGTGCTCTGTGCCCTAAAGCAGCCTTAGAGAAGGTAAACTATAGGCTCTTTGGTGGTGAAACCATCTCTGTGGATACAGTGTGTTACCTCTCCTGGTGTGATTGTCTACATCTGAATTGGTATGAAGGTGTCTGTGGCGATAGGTAGGATGTTTAGGAGCTGGAGCTCTCATCCTGTGTTTCTAAGAAAAATATAGAAGCAAAAAGAATAGCACAGTTTGCAAAGCAGAACCTGAGAGGGGAAGAGAAGGGAGAGGGGAACTTAAGTTGGTTCTGAATTAAATGACTGCTTGAAAAAAGTGATTAATTGCATTGCATTCCCAAGATTAACTCAGGCCTATTGCTTGGCTAACTGGTTCTTTCCAAGACAGGAGCCAGTACCTTTTGGGTATCTTTTTTGTCAGTGTTATGCCCATGGACATGGGGTTTTCACAGGTGTTAAAGTGCATTGATTCTCTTATCACAGAACCAGTCCAATCATGGGTAATATCCCATGGTAAGGATCCCAGCATGGGATCCTCACTGACAGCAGAGCTAGCAATCAATCAGTCCATGTAGATGATCCAAAGAAGCAACCATGGGGTTGATTGTCACTGGAATATTAGTTGCAATGTGTTGTAAATAAATACAGGGAAAGCACTTAGTTTGCCCTTTTCAGAATATCAGAATGAAAGATTTCCAGTCCAGACACCATTAAAACTTTCAGGAGCCATTAAATTGGATGTTATTTCTACAGGATCACTATTCTAAACAACCTGAAGAACACTTATGACTGAAAATCATAGCAATAACTGATTTATATTTTTTTCACAATAGTGGACAAAGTTGTACCCAAAAGACAGGAGATCTAAAAGTTCTCTCCTTGTTGATTGATAGTGTTTGAGCCCTTATTTGAAAATTTTATTTCAAAGATTTGTAGTCTAAAAGAATTATTTTAATAAGGGTTTGTTTGTTTGTTGTTTGGTGTGGTTTTAGTTTTGTCTCTTTGAGGGGGTTTGTTTTCCTTTGTTTACTGAGTAGGAATGTGGTATTTTATGAGTGCGGCAAATTATGTTGGTAACAGGTCATATTTACTAGGGTTATTGATTGAGAAAATAATTGTGTTTAAAGATAATTTGAATGTGCTTGACAACGAAGCGTATTTCAACATGCTTTGATAAACATACATTTGCATTTCTCCCATCTAGTATTGTATTCCTCGTGTTTCTGAGGATGTGACATAATGCTGTTCACCCTGGCTGCCTAACCAAAGCAGCAAATAGGTTAATTTGACAGGAACAGCTTTTCAACAGCCATTCAAAACTATAATTTAAAACTGTTGAAATAGGTTGTATGTTCCAAACTGAAAGAAGAATCAGAAACTTCAAAATAACAAGCATTTTTAGAACTGTCCTGATCTATCAAGATAAACTATTTCAAAAGTATTGTTCTGTAAGAACTTTATTTAAAACTATACATAAAAGCAAAAACTCAGCAATTAGCTCTGCAATTAATGCTTGGTCTACCAAGATACTGATACTCTATATCCTAGAACAAAAAAATTATAGAAGTAAAAGTTCTATTGAAAAAATAAGCAGAATATTCTTGAAGCTGTAGTGCTCCACACCATGATATGAACAGTTTAAAACCCTTCCTTATTTAATTTCATTCTCTTCCTCCTGGAAGGTTTCATTGTATCTACTTGTTCAATGACCTTTTCTCTCGAGTAAAAATGCAATCAGTTATGTAAGAGTAGGAGCAGGTTCCTCACTGTCTTATAGAAAGTTTGGCATCTGTGTTGCTTTCCTCAGTGCCTTGAAGACTTTTACTGTCACACAAATTGAAAAGTGTGTGACTTCTTTTTTTCCACCTGCTTTGAAGAAGTACAGATCTCATTAGGAAATTTCACAGGCGGCAAATGTGAATGATCATTCTTCTTACACTGAAGAAATGCAGTACCCACAGTTAAAGAAAGTCTGTTCCTTCATTGCCCTGACCAGTAAAACACTTAATATGCTAAAGTTTAGAGGATTTTTCCTAAATTATAAGTGATAAAAACACTTTTAGTGTTCTCTAGTCTTACGTGAATACATGGTTTAGCTGAGTAGGTACCAGAACATTTTTGGCATTGCATAATGGTATAAGAAACAGCTTTATTTTCTAGAACATTATTTATTTTTTTCTTTAGGTCCTATTTTATCTGCACAAAAATTGACTGTTCAATAATTGTTATTTTTTATTATATATGATTCGAGTAAATCCAGAATTGAGAACCAATAAACACTTGATTTTGTAACATGTTTTTAAATAAAATTTGAACAGTATAACAGAATTTATAACAACACTTATGAATTTCTTGAAAAATTATTTGTATTAATAATCTTAAGCAGGACTTTTGGTAAGAAATGTGGGTTTATCTCATAAACAGAAACCAGGCAAGCATTATATCAGTGCAGATGACAAAAGTTAGCTGTTAACATACTTGTGATAGGAAATGATATGCATCTGCTACTGTCATAACTAGTTTTTTAAAGCCTATTTCAAAAGATGGTACCAACTACTAACTTATCAGCACTTTCTCTGAGTGTACATCCTTATGCTCCCAGAACTATTCCTTTCGCTGCCTCTGGCACTCTGGGTGGAGCTGGAAACAGTGGATTTTATATCTGAATGGAGTACTATACTTTAGTCACTTTTATAACACGTCTCCTTACTGTTATGAATTAAAGAATTCAAAATTTTTAATAAGTAGAGCATTTTTAAATAATATAGATAGTTTTAAAATTTGTTTTCTGTGTGCTTTTAGAAATTCCGTAAAAATTTATGTCATTTAGGATCAGGGGTACATTCTTTCTGATAAAGCTTTCTGTGAGCAATAAAAATGAGAGAAAACAATATTCCAAATATACCTAGTGTTTATTGCAGGAGGAGGAGATGGGCATTTAGGTAAGGACAAGCATGAGCTGCAATAGGAATTTCAGCAGATACTGAAGAACCAGGTTGATTAACCCCATATGTACGACTGTGTGCAGTGGGAGAATTCCTTCTCCCTACCAGCATTCTTTGCCCTCTATACCTGGCTTCATTATTTGTTTTTGTTAAAATGAATTAGTTAAAATAAATTAGTGCTAGATTTTGGCATGCCTGTCTTCATGAGATCCCATACTGATCTCCATAGAAAGACAAAACACAGTGTGTCAGGATCAGATCTCATCCACCATGGCTGTGTCTTCAGAAAGTGTAGGAGTCTTATAAATCTAAATTAGTATATTTTATGGTAACATGAAAATCAAGTCATCTTAGCAAAATGGATTTTACATTTGGGGCTAGAATAAAATTGATTTTTACTCAGTGATGCATTAAACAGTTTTCACCTCACTTAGAAGCAAAGAGTTGTTTGACTTCCACTGGGACAAGCACGTCTATAGTGTGGTGGACAATCTTGAGTTGGATTTCCTTTCTTTAAATGTTTTTTTTTGAAATTTTGAATGTAGCTTTACGTCTTCCACTCTCTGAATCACACAAAATCTTTGCCATCGCTGTAGAGTTATTTGACACATTCATATTTCCTGAGAAGGCAGTCACTGTTATTGGCCTGCAGGCAAAGGAGATTCCCCAGTACCACTGGATCAGCTACTCTTCAAAACAATGGATGAGTCATTTAATCCATCAGTAAGCAGACCTGTATTCCATTATTTTGTTCTTGTTTTTCTTCTTTCTGTGTTTTTCCTTTGAGTCATTTGGAGTGCGTGTGAGTGCAGTAGAGCTTATCATACTTTGATTTCAACAGACACTGTTCCTCAAAATATGAAGCTGTTGCTCAGATATCTGAAGGTGACCTGTGTACTTGCTTGATGTAAAACAGGTGTGGCCTTTTCCTTCCTTCAAGTAGGTGCATTTAAATTTTTGAATTCTCACTTCCTTCCTGTATCAAATACAGAAAGTGAGAGCAGTTTGTTGTGCCCCCTGAAGTGCTCAATCCCAATTTCTGCTCTGTTCATAGTAACTAGAAATAAGTTCTGGAATTGCTTAAGTGCAGAGAGTAGTTGTAGGGTGAAGACTTGTGTAACAGTAGAAAGAGTTGAAAGAGTTTTTTTCCCCTAGTCTTTTTTAGAGAGAGAAAAAAGAGAAAATCTTAATTGCACTCTTCATCGTGTGTGATGCTGTAGCCTAGCACTCCAAAACCCATCTTGTCACCACTTCTTCTTTTACAAAATCTCACTGGATCCAGAACTGCCACTCCTGTGGCAGTATTCACCACAGAGGTCTCCAAAGGTGGCGCCTGAAACACACTTCTCAAGATCCTGAAGAAAACATGTATTTTTTTTTAACACTCAGTGCTTTTTGGGCTCCCTTACTCTGAGACACCTCTGGCAATGTTCTCCTCTTAGGGATGTGTCTTTTTACAGCTGCATTATATTTTTTATCCTAAGAAGCATCATAGATAACTCACACTGTGTTTGTTTTGGTTTCCTACGTTTTGTACTGTATTTTCCTAAATCCGATTAGTCAATTGTTTTCTTACACTAAAAGAACATCAGTGCTCGCAGCTATTTTTCTTCTAGACTCCTTAATCCTGGTCACTTTTTTTTTTAAATGAAACTCCAGCCCACCATGCTTTAAACAAAAGAACTAGAACAGGTTTTCCTCTGTGATAAATGGGCTTCAAATTTTGCCTTTGTCATTTTAATTCCAAAGAGAAGGAATTCAGTTTCCCGACGACGCGCACCAGTTGCAAAGTTAACTTCCGAAGTCTCGTTCCCAGACGTAAGTACACAGTGAAGTGAGGTGAAAGCCGATGAAGGAAAACAACGACAAAAAAAATAAAAGGAAGTAACAAATACTAGTGTTTTCCTTCAGGCAATAATGTCATTGACCATTACAGCGAGTGACAGGCAGCTCTGTCAAGCACTGTGCCAGCCTGTCTCTGCAGACGTGCTCGGTGTGGCATGTTGGGGAGTGAGTGACATCAAAGAAATGAGCAATCTGTTCGTGGCAGCAGAGGAGTATTCAGGGTCCCTGTGTTCAGCTGCAATATGTCACAGAAAGAGAGAAAAGAGAGTGCCAAACGCGGTATCATACTGTGATTTCTATAGGTGCTGAAATATTACATCTAATTATTAATTTTGAGAAGAGACATCTGAATTCAAAGGAATTAATCTAATCAACTTTGTTTACTGGGATACAAATGAAAATTTTCCAGTAAATTTTCCTGGTAACAAATGAAGCACTTTGTGTGGCGGGTTTGGGGTTTTTTTTTTGGTTTATCTCTTGGGATTCAAGGTGGGGATGCTTTGTCTTGTCGATAAGAAGCAAAATTATGGAAATTCTGCCTTGGAGTCCAAAAGCTGCACTAAGCCCAACACAGTAAAAAGCAGTTATATAATGAATTTAAGTTTTTAACCTGAATTTATTCTGCATGTGTGGCCCAATTGTATTCTGTGTCATACTTGTTTTTTTATGTTTTCTGTAATTTTTTGTGATATTTTACGAAAACACTTGAAAGTTTCAAAATTATGTTTCTTTTCCAATATGTTTTGATTTTTTTCAGTTGAAATTCGAAATATCAAGTTGAGGAGGATTGGGTTTTGTACTCTTTATCCAGTATAAGCACAGAATTTTTTGTGTTTTTCTTGAATGATGCCTCTTTGGCCTGGACACCTACAAATCCTCTGTCTGTTCTGCAGGAAAATTCCATGTTAATAGAGCTTTAATAAGGAATGTTATGACTTTTTTTACACCTACCCCCTCAAATATATTAGCCTCTTTGGAAAAAGTATTGGAAATGTTACGTAATGAAGGGAAAAGTATTTTAGCAATGTGTTAAATCTATTGATTTTATTTGAGTCTATTATGCTAAACAATGATGACATGGTATGTGACTTTCTAAATGCATTTTATGTTTCTGTGAGTTATTATCAAAGAATGAAAGCTTCACTAGAGAGTGCAATGAAAGATAACAATGGGGGGAAAACATTAAAAAAATTGAAATTATGTGAATCTTTTGGTTTGGAAGGCTGCTGAAATTTGGCATTGGTGACAGTTCTTCTTCCTCAAATTCCCTAATTGACAGTAATTAGAATAAAAGAGTCTATTTTCCCCTTTTAAGTATAAATTCTGAATTAACATAAATCAGCAAAACCATTTCAAAAAAGCTGAAGTGAAAGCACAACTATTTGGAAATAGAAACAATATGTTCGATTTCTAATGGTTCTGGAAACCTGCTGCAGAAAATATTGAATTCTGTATTTCATAATTTGTCCACAGATTCAATGGACATAAATTATTTTTATTTTCTTTTTAGGTCTGGGTTGGTTTATTTTACATACAACATCACTTGTTGAGAGAAATATAGAGTATTTCACCCATGAAGGGCAAACCCATAAAATTATATGAAATATGGAAGTCTTTTCCATGAGTAAAAGAAACATAATCACACTTTATGGGTGTGATGTTCTATTTATTCTTTGGAGATTAATTTCAGTTTACGTGAGATTAAACCCCTTCGATTGTAAATCTTTTTTATTTGCTTCTTCAAAGAGGTGAGACGAAGAACTACTGAGAGTTAAAGTTCACATCTAGAGCTTTATTGCCTAATATATTTCAGAGTCCTTTTACATGGTTCACTTTAGTCTGATATTGTATTGGCAGAATTAGATGGGAATGTTGGTTTTCTGGATAGCATCCTTATGTAGCCTGTATCCATTTTCCCTTTTTAGTTCTATAAAAGCTATTTGTATAACTGAACATTCATTCATACTCTACTGTAGTAGCTTCTGGTATGGCTTGTGGTATATTTAGGACGAAAACACAGCTTTATGTATATATACATGAATTATGCATGTAGGAAAATAGAAATATAAAATATGTATGTGTGCATTTATGTAGTTGCTTTTTAATGATTATTTTCTTTAATAAGGTTATTTAATATCCCCCTCCGTTCTCTATAAGATTTTGGTGCACGTACTTAATGAGAAAAGATCAATACTTTTTTTCATAATAATTTCCCCTGCAAATTACAAGTTCCCCATTCAAACATTTCTTTCTTCCTTACTTTCCAGAGGATGTTTCATTGCACAGGAAAGACCAATAAACCCAGGTTTTACAGAGACAGTTGTCAGAGATGATTTTAAACTATTATAGGAGTTTATGACTCAGGAGTGGAAGGATTAAGTTGCTTTTCTGGATTCAACATATATTAATAAATCGTTTTACATGGACATGGTAGCTGTTCTTAGTAATAAACCAATATGTATTATATGATTTTTCATTGCCACTGCATACTTTAAAACACAATTTATATAAAATGCAGTTGACATCATTGCTGCTTCGTTCTCTCTGTTTTCTGTTATGCATTCAGAGCTTAAATTGGGAAGCTTTATTAATACCATTATTGATGTTTTAGTTTATCGTTTTATTTAATTTTTCTCATCTTCCTCAACAAAATTATTTTTATTACGTTTCTAATAGTCATTATAAAGCGCTGCTTAGAGACTTTGAGCATGTTTTGGCAGTGTCTTGGTTTTAAGGCTCATTTCCCTTCCATGTATTTCTTTTAAGTGATGTGTAGCAGCCCAAAAGTCCTGGGCTGTATCAGCACAATGGTCCTGTGGAAACCACTCAGAAAGCTCCGTGGCACAGGGGTACTGCTGCCCTTTGCCCATCCCCATCCCTCTGTCCCCTGTGCAGTGTTAAAGATCTCCACTGCCGAAACCAGTCTCAAAACAGAAAGGCTGCTCCCATCACAAACATTTACCACAGCCAGTGGGGCACTGAAAGGCAACAAGCCAAGCGTCTTTTACTACAAGAGGTCTTAATTACTTCCCAAACAAGTTGCACTTGACATGCAAAAGAACTGGAGAACCTCAGCCTGGGGATCTAAACCTTTGTTTACACTTTATTGTACACACAGGCAATGCATTGTGCTGCTGAGTGTGGGTGCTTGGGGGAATCCATGAATGCCTTCCATGAATACTGTGCTGCCCCACAGAGTGCAGGTGTTTTTGGTGGAACTACTTGAGTAGAAGCAGCTCATAGACTTGTCTTTGATTTTTGTTGTTATTTATTTTTCTGCTTATCTGAGTAGTAAAATTATCATATTCTAAAAGTCCCATTCTCCTCCCATAATACCTACATTACTTTATTATATTTTAGTTTTGTATGTATCAAATGTATACTCACATATATTTCACTCACTGGAAATTTTTTTGAGTGGAGTCAAAGTGTAGATACATAAATGGTCCAGCCTTCTGGGATGCAAACTTCTTAGATATTTTAGAAAATAGTATAATTGGGATAATTCAGGCTTACTTTGTGGAAGAAATACTGAGCTTGGATCACACATGCCCTTCCTTACTTTTTGGTTGTTGTTTGGCTGGGCAGTTACTGATGGCCTGATGATTGGTTAATGAGAATTGCTCAAAAAAGAAAGGGTACAAACTATGCAATAGAATTCAGCTGCAACAGGTCGATGGTATCACCTCCTGATCACAGCCAGGTTAGAGTTGCTCAGGAAGCACCTAAAAACCGATTCTACCTTTGTGAAGTTGGAACAAATTGTTTGATTAGGTATTTGAGAAGATTGAGCATGTAGCCATATATGAGATGATTTCTTAAAGGGGCTTGACTTTTTGAATATTTTTTAAGATACAGCTGTAACACAGGTCACACGTTGTGAGAAATGATGTTTGGGTCCGATACTGCTAGAGGATATAAAATTCCTCACCCACCAGAGTACTACTGATTCAAAAATGGAATTGCAAGTTCTGAGATTTAGGCACTGTCTATAATTTTAAAAAAACATCCCTTAAGAACTTCTGCTCATGTTTGAGTGTGCCCTTCAGTGGCCAGTGTAGCGATGCAGTTCTGTGAAACCTGTAAAGATCAATGGTCTGGGGTTTTGGTCGGTTTCTTTACTTTAACCTGAGTTAAAACAGCCCTGTGTTTTCCAGGTAATTTTCTTCATCAGACCAGGGAATGAGCTGCTTTCTGAGGGATTGCTGTACAGTCTTCCTCCCCTGGTCAATAACAGTCCTCCAAGATAGAAGTAAATTTTCATCTTCATATCCATTTACTGTGTGGAAGATGAAATGCCGTAGAAAGATCTGTTATGGTGGTCTGCCAAACTGCTTTCCTTCACAAAAACATCTAATCTTTCTGGTTCTACTGCACAGAAAGTCAGGGATTTATTACACAAGAGTAGGGTTCACCCTAACCCATTGTCTCTGAAAGCATTTTATTTATAAAGCTTGGGATCATCAATGATCAATATCTCATCTGCTGGGGAAAGAGAATGTGTTGTCTTACTTTCTGAATTTTTACTCAGCAGCCCAAGCAGTCCATGGCTCCAACTCAGCCCTTCTTCTTCCTTTTATTTTATTCTGAGAATAAGTACCAGTTACATCTGTTTCCAGACAGAAGTGTTCAGTTTGTGTGTGATTCTAAGAGAGAGATGTTCCGAATACAAGAGTTGCAGTATTTTCCTACACCAGGACTAGGGAATTCTTTAGATGTGTCCTCCTGTTCTCCTCAATTAGAGGAACTGTTCTGATTCTGGGTGGAAATCTTCACAAATGTTTGATGTTTTGTTGAGGTTTAGCAAGTTGTCTGTAGTGATATTTGGTAGTGTTAGGCTGGCCTTGAAGAATGCTGTTTTGAAAAGCAGGTATCTAAAATCATTAAACCCTATTATTTTGCCTTTTTTATTTTTTTTTTTTAAATAACACAGCCTTTTATCACCTTGGAATAACTGTATGTTAGTGTTTTCTATACCTACAGAGATGGTCGTGGCAATTCCTTTGCTGTGTGAACTGCAGAAAAGGACAAACAGATCAGTTTTGTGTGTATTAAAGAAAAATGCTTCCAGTTGACTCTCCATATATGAATGTATTTTTTAATCCATGAGCTAAGCTATTTTCATTACACTCTTGTAGTGTCTGTAAATCTTTCACTTAAAACCTTGGTCAGTAATTTTATGAACTGTATCTCTGTGCAGATGCTGTTCCTGGTTAATCAACCATGACACAGTAAAACAAATCTAGCATGGATATCCTTTTTCTTGCATTCTTACCAAACATAGTGTTCTGCTTGGACAACCAGATTAGTAGAAGGCCATATATTTTCCTTTTTAACTATTAAACAGTTTTTTATAAGCTTAGTAGTTGTGGGCATGTGAGAAGTGGATTTTAAAGGCAATTGTGTGACTTTCACGAGGCTCTTTACGCAAGAATTATTTACAGGAATATATGGATTTTCAGGACTGCATCCAAAAATAACATTTTAATCAGTCATCTGGATAAGAAGAATTATCCATGTAATTAGTTTCAAATGAACTTGAAAGGTGTTGCTTAACTGGTGTGAATTCCATTTGAGACACAAATAAATAAATACAAATTTGCATTTAAATGATTTTTGGTAATACTTGAAGATTTAAATACCATCATAGGTAATTTAGTTCATATTCAGGCATTTCTTTCACTTTGCAGTTTGGAAAGCAAGAGCTGAGTGCTAGAACCCTTTGTACGGCTTTTGGATTATAAAGTTCTCATTTGAATTAAATTTCCCTTGGACTCCTTTACCTCATGAAGAAACTGCAGGGGAAAAGTTGAAACTCAGGAACTGTTGCTTTGTTAAAACAACAGACGCAGGAAAAACCTCACTCAGAATAGAGCATAGATCCAAGCTGATGGAGAAAGCCCTGCCATATTTAAGGATGTGCAACAATAAAATATTCGTAGCTGAGGAGGGAAAGATTGCAGCTATCAGCTGATCGTTCCAGGAAATGGAGTGTGGGAGCCAGTGCACGGAGCTGCTGGTGCTGGTATTATTTCTCCTGAGTAGCAAGAATAAGAGAAGGATATTCCTGAATCCCCTCAATGGCAATGCTGGCTGAGTCAGCAGTGCCTTTCCCTGGCTGTGCCAGCCACACAGAGCTCTCTTAGACCAGGAATTCAGCACTACTGCCTGATGTGTCTTGGCTCTGCAGCCAAGATTGATTCCCCTCACCCCACACAGTGCATTACCACCAACTGGAGGATACACATCCTTCTTTGCTAGCCAAGACTACTTTCCACTAAGTCTTTACACATTTTAATTCATAATTATAACACTTGATTCCGAGAATCGTTCAGAATTGCTAATCACTGAAACAGTCCCACTTATAATGATGTTTATAAAACTTTATGATTCAGAGCAATTTAATTAATCATTAAAAAAAATTAAAGAATTTATACTTCTGTCATACATATCAGACTCCTAATATTACATTTAAAGTTCTTTGTGCTTCAGATAATCCTGCTGAAATCTCTGGAGCTGCTTGCCATGTGTATAGCAGTTAACACAAGGATGGCTGAACCCAGCACATCATAATCATAAACACAATGTTCTTGTCAAATACAATGAGAGAAATCAATTGCTGTGACAATAATTGCTATTTGAAGTCATGGTGTTAGAAAAATAATTGTTCAATTATTTTTATTTTTGAATTGTGCTTGCTTTATAACATATCAATTAAAATGTGCTCTATTTGCCAATAAAAAAGATAGTAAATAATGTGTTAGGAAAGCAGTTCTTAGAAAAACAGTTAATGTGATCTGTTAGGAAACTTTTGCAGTATTAATTTAAAACATTAGGTAGGTATGGGACTTTTTTCTTTGTATGTGTCTACATTAAAATTATTTTTATCATACATTTGTTTTGCTGAATACAATTAATTGTTGGTCAAGTTTAAAAATATCGTATTTTGAAGGAGAAACATTAATACAGTGTAGGGCCACTGTTTAGATTGCTGATTAAGGAACTGCACCTTTTTATGCTCTTGTAAAAGAAAGTGATGTCAGTGGGCAAGAGGTTTGTAGATCTAGAGGGATATTTAACTATTGTCTCAGCACAGCAAAATTCAAGTAATTAAGCAATAGTTGCCTTGATGGCCAAACTCCTGTCTTCATAAAAAGACTTGGAGCTTTTAAAATATGTCTAAATATACACATGTGAGCAGTAAATGAGTCTGTTATGCACCTAAATAACTTTTGTGAAAGTAATTTTGAGTGCTTATGTTTCTGTTCATGAGCAGTTTGGATAAATAGAAGATCACCTGTTGAGTAAAATGGTGCTGAGGACCTGACACCCACACAGTGCATCACGTCTTTTGGTTTGGTTTGGGTTTGTTTTTTTTTTTGCATTGAACTACCTCTAGTTTAGTTTGATGGCCTGAAAGCCCATTTGGGTCTGGAGTGCACATTGCAGTTCTTCCATCTTCCAGCTGAGCTTCTGCATCATGAGCTCCAAGATCGTTCCTCAGGGGCAACCAGGGGTTTGTTCAGAAGTCCACTCCAGATCCCCACTAAACCAGCAATGCAGACACTCCCCTGCAAAAGGACACGTCTGTCACAGACGTTTAAACATGGTGACAGTTGAACAGCCCAGAGAACAGTCTTGACAAAGTGTGCTGGCCCAAACGTGCTGCTCCCAGGGTGGGCTTAACCAGGGATAGCTTAAGGATGCTGCCTCACACTCAGCTGGGTGCTGATGCTGTGCCTGGTCCTCTGTCATGAGGTAAATGTGATGGGTGCCTAAAGTAGAATCTTTCATGATTTTTCATTTTAGTTTCAAGTATGCTAGGTTGAAGGTAAAGTTTGAAAAAGTGTTTGCTTTTGTTCAATGTGGAAATTTATATTGAACTATTATGCAAATGAGTGGTGGCTTAAGTAAAATCATAGGAACAACAGTCATTCATGCATCAATGTTTACATACTGTTTTCCTTAGATTTTAATTTCTCTTTGCACGTAAAATAATGAGAGAATGAGAAAAGAAATAACAAAAGATGAGAGATTTTTGTTTTGTTCTGTTTACCTCCCATTTACAATGTCGGTCCCTAAAATATTTATATCTAGTTCAGAAAATAGCACCTTTTACATCACTGCAAAAATAGGTGAATTATTTCACTTTAACACAATTGCAATTTTCATACAATAGGTAACTTATAGGCATTAATATATAATGAAAATATGGAATTCTATAGTGTATTTATAATGCATTCATGGAGCTTAAGGCACAAACGCGTCATGAATTCATCTAGTCTAAACATGCTGACCATTACATTTCACAGATTTTCCCCTCTATTTATTCCTGTAATTTGAGTTTCTTTAAAGACCTACAGATTTTATTTCGATTTACACATACCAAGCAGCAACATACCCTCTAATTTCCTTCACAGTTTTCATTTTGCCTCCTGAACACACACACAGAGAAACTCATTTCTCAGTTCTGGAAAACACAGTTATGGAAAACACTGTCCTTTCCTCAACCAGTTCTGTGAACAGCATTAAATATGCCTAAATGTACCCTCTGTAAGTTAAAAACTTACTCTCTACCTTGCAAAAATAGTTGTGCAGACAGTAATTATTCCTTGCAGTTTTCTCTTCTGCGTTCTATTAAATCAGCATTTCCCTTTTTGTACTACCCAGAGCCATTCTGGGAAGAACATCTGCCTAGTCTAGACCTCTCTGCTAGGCCCTGTTGTTCTCTTGCAGCCCTTCCTTGGCCACTTTCCTCTTCACTATTGGGCATAAAACATGTTCAAGACATCTTCCTCTTCAGTTCGTCTGTTCTCGAATTGCTTATTGTCTCCAAAATAATACTAAGATGGTAACTTTCATTCAGCCTGTAATACAGGCCACTGGTGATGAGTTTCTCATTTTCAAACATGCTTTTTTTAGTGTTTCCTTCAATTTTTCTTCCTCATGGTTTGAAGGGGGAACTGTGCAAGGCTATGTCATTATCTTCTGGGGGGTTCATTTCTTTGCTCTAGAGATACAAAATCCTGATAATGCTTGGGCTGCTGTGATTTTAAGTGTTTCTTAGCATGACAGCTCTCTTATTGGGAAGATTTACATTGATAAATGCAGAGAGTCGTTCACTCTGTGCTCTGGGTCAGCACTTCATAAACCATCTGCATTGCAAAGGCATTTATCTATATATCTCTTTGTTTGAATATCACTGTGAGTCTCTGCTAGAGAGGCAGAAATGGTGGACAAAATCTATGACCATTTAAATTTTTTACTCTCTATTTATTCTCCATCCATTTTCTATATCTTGAATTATCTAGTCATTGCAGCATAGTAAAATCTTCTTTTTTTTCAGTTTAAGTTTACGTTATTTTATGATACAGAAACATTTATGTGCTGCTGCATAAATGTGTTGGTATTTTCTCCCCATGGAAACTCATACACACTGTAGGCAACCCACCACATGATCTTTCTGAAAAGTGAAATGATTAGGTTTAAGTCACTGTCAGTAATAGATTCTCTCCAACATTTGAATATTTATTGTGATTCTTCTCTCAATTCTCACCATGTTTTCCAATCTCCTTTAAAAATGCAAATACCAGAACTTTAAGAACAAATCTGATATTATCTGTTTTGATAATACCTTGTAGAGTGATAAACTCATCTCCCAAGTGCTGTTTACTGCTGTGCACCTGAGAAAGGTTGTTTTCACCCTCTTTGTTTCAGATCCCAGTAGTAATTCATACTGAGTTGGTCATTCACACTGGTCTCTAAATTGTTTTGGGAATTGCTTCATTCCAAGAGGAAAGTAAATCATTTGCAATGTAAATGAGGCCTGGATTCCTTGTCCTCCTACGTGTAACTTAACAGTAATTGTGTATAAAAAAACCAAGTAAATATTGACTATTGTACAATCTCTTTATCCTCTGTGCCATTAACCATTATTAACCATTTTATTTTCAGTCTTTGGGTCATGCATAGACCTCTCAGCTATAATATATTTGTCCTATCAAACTGATTGCATCTGATACTCTGGGAACCTTGCAACATATCTGGAAATTTCCTTTTCTGGTGTTGATCCCCTTCTGAAAATTCCTATTTTATCCAATTTTTAATTAGTTTATTTTGCACTGCGCTTAATTTTGTTGAGGTTTTTTTTGTTAATTTTTTTGTTTAACCTGTGTCACAAGAAGGAGCTAAGAATTATACTGGGGGATTGGAGAGCATCCGTCTATACCAATCCTGCTGTTATATTTTTGCTTGTGATATTAATGTCTTCATCATGTCTCACTTCAACTCCCTATTGTTTCAAAGCTCAAAAGAACTTATTTCTACTACCATTTCATTCCCCAGCCATGTTGACTGGATTCCTTTATACCTTTTAGGTTCAGCTTAGTTTTTTTTGAGATGAGGCAATGGTTGCTTCAAGATACAGACATACTATAGATTTATGCAGTGGTATCACAATGCTTTCTGGTTTGCTCTTTATTCCTTTTCTAATCTCTTTTAACATCCTATTTTCTGTTTTGACTGCTACTAAACATTCACTTGATATGTTCAAAGAACTATCTGCAATGACTTCAAGACCATTTTCTTGAGTGGTAATTGCTAATTTAGAACCTATCATTGTGTATTTGTAGCTAGTTGTTGATTTTTTTTTTTTCCTTGTGCACATTGCCTTCAGTTCACTGGCACTGAATTTCATTCTCTCACTTTATTGCCAAGTCACTCGATGTTGTGAGATCCTTCGCAGTCAGCTTTAATTTTTATTGCCCTAAATAAACCAAAGCTATTATCTCACCACAGCCTGGAACCAGGTTAGTTTGACAAAATCTATTTTCCATGTCTTTTTTCTCATCATTAACATGAATTTTGATTTTTTTTTCCTTCTGACTATTTATATTAAAAAAAAAACAAACACAAAAACCAAAAAGAACCTTTAGAAGAAAGTAAAATATTACTTGCAGGGAAGAGATTAGAAAAAAGTCACATTTTCAATGCTGTAATTTTCAATGATTTATAATCAATTTATAATCAATTTCCAATGATTTATAGTATTTTATGGGTGTGTCTTTGAGATACTCATTTCTGATTTTGACTTTGCATAGAAACTAGTTGATGTTTTGACTGATAACAAGAAAATTCAGCCTGTGACCCAGCTCCGCTGATGTACAAAGCCCAGAATCAATTTGTCTGAACTTTTTCAGCCACAACCATGAATATATTTTATTCTACTAACTTAAGAGAACGGCAAGAAATTAATAAATGTGTAGGGCAGGATTTTCTAAGGGTAGAGATCCAGTTCCTAGTCATAATAAAGCAGTCACACAGCGCAAGGAGCTCTTTGTTTCTTGTGTCCAGCTGTCTTGAATGTATTAACCTTTTCCAAATTGCAGAAGCACTGAGTTCATAATTTCAGAGTTGCTGTTGTTTCCCTAATTTAGTGGGTTTTAGGAGGACTGTAGAGGAGGAGAAAAGTGTGGTGAAGTGGTTTACCCTTACTTCATGCACAGAATCCTAATTCATTGCAACATGTCAGTATGCTGATGTTGCCCCTAAGCATCTGTTGCAGTTACTGCCTAAACAGCACAGTATATAGGACAACTTTCTACACCTTTTAAAACATTTCTGGGAAATAGTATTTGTAAGTGGTACTTGATTTAAAAAGCCTAAAAGATGTTGCAACAGAACTGGATTTATTCTAGCGGTCATAAATTCACAGTCAACTCGTACTTGTTTTCAAACAAAAGAGAGGGAGACATTGCTGTTGTTTTGCACTTATGCTCAGTACTCCTGTGAACTGTGCTACTTCAGGAAATCTTGGTATTTCCCATAATAAAGAGTAAATTTTGAAGCTTTTTGCAGAAGAAAAAAAGTTGGATACCTAGCATAATTCAATAGTTAAAGGGCTGTATTAATTGAAACTACCATGTGCAGCAGAGATGCCAACACGACTGAAAATTCTTCATGCAACTATTAAATCCAGATAATTTTATAAAAAAAAGCTGTCCAAAAACTTTAAAGATCTTCTGAGTGCTTACATTTGGTGTCAGCTGTAGGAACCTTTTGTCAGTATCCAGAAATTCACTTTAAGGAGGTTGAGTTCAATGATGTTTTTACCAAAAATACTGTATGGGTTAAATGTTACAAAACAAAAATACTGAAGCCAGAGAGAAGGCATATGCTCTGAATGGGAATTGCAGGTGTTTAATAATTTATTTTTTTAAGTTCTTCTGTTGTGTCTTTGGGACTGTAATGTGGTGATGTCCTTGGAGATGTTTTCCCTGGGCAATGCTCACAGAAATACTCATATGATAAAACAGGCCTATTGTCATGTGCAAACCCAGTTCCTCAAACTAATTATATTCTCTGCATACTTATCACTCCTGCATCGCAGGAAATTATTCAGAAGTTACCAAGTGAGAGAAATATAAATCAGTATCATTTTTTGATCTACTTCATCCTCTTTTCCCTTCTACTAAATGTGGAACTTGCATTGTATATTTGTTGAGACTCGTGGATACGTGGTCAGTTGTTATGGAGCTTATCCCATGCTGATGGAGACACTAATGACATTTCCAGGAGACAACTATGGTGTTAGAGTTGTGCATTTGCTTTTGACTTTGAGCATTGATGATTGACTTGTTTGTCATCCTGGTAGAGTTTAGTGTTCCTCTGTTTTCTGTGGTTTGGGTTTTCTTTTTTTCCCATGCTTAAATGTCTTATTGTTACCTTTGATACCATAAAACAAAAGCTTTTTCACACCATTGTGTTACAATTATTTTTTTTTTCTTTTGTACTTGCAGTTGTTTCTTATCCTTACTGCTGGTAGCTGCTGTCGTTTGGAAAATCAAACAAACCTGTTGGGCTTCTCGACGAAGAGAGGTATCAATAACTTTATTGTAGTAGCTTTATATTTCAGAATAAGTTGAGAACTTTGGTGAACAATCACACCTCCACTTTCTCCTGTATATGGAATTTAAATATCCTTTTTATACCCTTGACTTTTTATACTGAAGAAGAAAACTTTGTTTCTTCACCTGTCAAAAACTAGATAAATTGCAGCACTAGGCTGCAGAAAGCTACATTTTCTTTATGATGGCATATTTAGAATGGAATAGAATATTTCAGTTGAAAGGGAACTACAAGGGAACCAGCCTGACCACTTCAGAGCTGACCAAAGGTTAAAGCATGGGCATTGTCCAAATAACAATGTCATTAACACTGACAGCCTTGGGGCACTGACCACCTGTCTAAGAAGCCTGTTCCAGTGTTTGACCACTTGTTCTGTAAATAGATGTTTCTTAATGTCCAATCAACTGCAGCTTTGAAGGATTCTCATGCATCCTATCCCTGGAGCCCAGGGAGAAGAGATCAGCACCTCCCTCTCCCTGTCCCCTCATCAGGAAGCTTTAGAGAGCAATCAGATTGCTCCTTGGGCTTCTTTCCAAACTAGACAACTCCAGGTTTCTCAGCAGCTCCTCACAGGACATTTTTTCCAGCCCTGTCTCCAGCTTTGTTGCCCTCCTCTGGATGCACTTGAGTACCTCCACATCCCTCCTAAATTGCTGGGCTGTGTACAGCGCTCAAGGTGAGGCTGCACCAGTGCTGAAACCCCTCTTTTGAGTGGTTGGTTTTGCTGTTTAATGCATCACAACACTCACAATAGGCTCAAAACAGTGGTGCAGGAACACTGGTAAGCTGAATGAACAGAGGATCATAGTGCAGCATTTCAGGCTTCTGGGAATGTATTTAATGTTGTGACATGCTGTGTTTTTATCAACAGTCATTGGAACACTGAGTAGGAGAAAACCCTCTCTGCAAAGAGCTTATACTTTCTTCCTTTCTATTATCTCCTTTTTTTGTAATTGTAATATTTTTTTTTTAATTCTGAGAAAAATTCTATCTCTGTGAATACCAGTAGGTCCATCACTAAAACCGTGATATAATTGAAGCCCTTTAATAAACACTCATGCATTAAATTGCCTTGTTCTGGTGTTGTTTAAATTCTTACAGCTGTGTTCAAAAATTTGGCCCAAATATTTGGTCTTACCTTTTTAATAAATCATAACACTTAGATGAGATCAAGCTTTGGTTATGAATGCTGCTACATGTATATAGCATGATTTTCTACTGACAGTAGTTGTATTTCATTTTGTTCTCATAAATAAGATCTATAATTTTTAGACAGTGATTTTTCACACCCTTGGAGCTTCTAATCGTGATCATTTTTGGAAAGCGCACTTGCTTAATGAACTGTAATCTTGATTTTCTTTTTTTTTTTTTTTTAAAGAACAGTCTTTCATCTGCCTAATTATTTCTTCTTCGTATACAGGCATTATGAATGTTTGAATAACTTTTTTTTTTTTTAACTGTATATATGCAGTGAATTTATATATGCTTTAAAAGTGCCAGGTAACTAGCACTTATAATTTTCCTTCACTGAAATTATAGTGTACTAATACCAAGAGTTACCTTAAACTGGTCCTACAAAGAAAAATGTATATTATCAGCACTTATTTCCTTTAGGTATTGTTTAAATTCATATGAATATTTTTAAGCATTTTCAAACTCTAAGGGCAAATGCTCATCTATTTGTTATTACTTGCAAAACACAGATAAAAGTTACTTTAAACGACAGTATTCTGTTCAACTTATTAATATTTCATTCAACTTTGTCTCAGTACTTAAAAGTTCTGTGCAAAATTTTATTGTGATGGAATGTAGTCATTCACTGATTTAATCTCTCATGTTAATGAGGTTGTTTTATTGATGCATTTAAGAACAAACACAAATATACCCATTTACAGACTTAGGAAGTCGAGTCTGTTTTCTGTGGTTACTCTCCTGTATTTTTTAAATGTATTTTTAATGCTGTCTCTAGGCATCATCTGATAAAGAACACATTCTCATATAAAAATTTCTTGAAGTTTTCCAAGATTTATTCTCCTAATGTCACCAAAAACATTTCTAAGACTACATGAAAGTTCATATAAGCTGGTTGATAAATGCAACATTACCACAAATCAGCTACTTCAGAAGAACAAAACAGAAAGACGTACTTGGCAAGGGGATTAAAAGTCTCAGAAGTTCATGCTTGGTTCTGATCTTTGGCTTTCCTTAAACTTAACTAGAGAAACTTTGTTTTCTGTCATAACTAGAGTGTGGTAGCATTATGAATTAATTGTAAATGTTTAAAACATTCTCCTTTATTTTCATTCTGGTGTTGCACATGAGCTGCAGTACACATCAAGTACAAGTTCGTGTTAACATTTCCTGTGTTTTCTTTAATGTAGCTCAGAAAACTTATTTTAATATGGAGCCATATTTATAAGGTTTTCAATTAGGTGATACAGATAAATTGTACAAACAACATAAAAGTAGAGGCAACCTATTGTTGAAAAGATTTCAGAAATATCTGCTTTTAAAGCCCATGACCTGGCAGATGAGCTTTTAATTTCTTTCATCAGTCATGAAACACAAGAATGTTTGACTTTTTAGATGTTGCCCTCAATAAGAACACAAACTACAGTAAGAAGTGAAATATAACAAGCACACAAACCAATATAGCAAAGCATGAAGTGTTCATAGCTGTGCATCCATTTATTGTTCCTCCCAGTCTGTTTTCCCCTAAAGGAGGAGGAACATTGCTATCCACTTCTTGTGATCTCTTAGTAATGAATTTCATCAGGTTGCAGAGGTAAGCCAGTAATCTTTTGAAGATTTGTAGAATCACATGTGCAGCTGAAAATTGAGAACCTTGTGCTGTTTTGCCTTGTGATTAATGCTTGACTACATTACTGATTCCAAATTGAAAGTAGCACGGCCCCAGTACAACACAAAGCAAGAGCAAGTTGTTTGCATTGTGTACTGGGAATGCCTCAGTTTTCCCAGTAATTTAGAAATTTCTCTCCAATTTCTTTCCTAATTCACTGTTCATTCAACAGATATTTGCAAAGCACTGCCTGAATCCTACTGAGAAATTCTAATTTAGGCTCTATTATATGTATATGTAAGAAACTGTTACATGTATATACATACATATACGTATATATATATCAGAAAATAAATATGTAGATAGTCTTCCAAAATACTTTAACTGTTGTTTGTCAATACTGAATTTAACTCCCTTTTCCTGTAGCTATTGGTCTTTCAATTTATTTAATTGAAATAATTTTCCCCTAAGTCAATTCCTTGAGTTTTGGTAATTTTTTTTTTATTTTTTTTTTTTACTCATAACAAAATTTTGGTCCTAATTTTTTTCTTGCCTGCATTGCTGTGTCTTAAGATATACTTTATCTAAGGCTTTTTGAACATCTATATTTATACTTTAACTCCTGGATAAGCTTCTCTTCTTCTCTCCTGCCTTCTGAAAGGGCAAGAGACAGCAGATAGACTTTGTCTTACCATCAAAGTTATTCACCTTTTGCACTGAGGGAAAATGGAAAGTATCATTCTTTTATTTTATAGCTCCAAAAAGATCAATGAAACTTTGAGCGGGAGAACATGAACAGCCTCCTGCTTGGCATCCCTTGACACCTTCCCCGACTCATCCCTCCTATGGATCTGTGTCATTTTAGAAAAGGTTTTTAAGAAAGGCTGAAGTAAGATAGTGGAATATTGCTCATCTGAGAGAGTTTGATCCTCAAAAAGAATAATAGAGAATATGATGAGATGATTTCCAAAGCATAATTCTTATGGCACTGTCTTCCTTGAGAAAAATAAACAAACCAACCAAAAACAAAACAGAAGGAACTTGGAACGTTCATAACAGAACAGGATAAAATTTACAGGTAAGCATGGAAATTCATGCAGGAGTAGAAAAAGGACAAGATAGACCTGTTTGTCAAAGAAGTTAAAGGAGTTCCTAAATGTTTAAGAGTAGCAAAGCATTTTGTAAAAGAGTCCCACACTATAGTAATAGATCAGATATGTACTATAGGTTTTAATCTCCCATCCTTCTTTTTCCTCCAAAGACTCACAAATCTTTCTACTAGTACGTTTCTCAGTAAAATTTGACTTGTTAGTTCACTGGATGAAAAACTGAGAGCTGTCATTTTCTCCCAAATGATTTGTTAAGCCTCTTGCATTTTATACCCTGAATTCACCCAAGAGCCCATCCATGAAGCTTCAATCTGACTGTGCTTTCCTCCTTTATACAAGAAAAGATATATCAGCCAGATTTGCCAAATCAGAAAATTGAAGAAAATATTATTTGTTTTCCCTGCATGTTTCATATCTAAAATATAAATTCAATCTTCTGTTGAGAATGGGTACAAGAGAATCTGTTCATAGATCATTTTCCTGAAAAGCTTGATAGGTTGCCTGCCAGATTTGTAGTGGCTCAAAGGTTTTGTCTCATGAACTTTTTCTGATTGAAAGATACTGCACTGCAGATAAAATTTGCATCCAAATGATTTCTTTTTTAACAGTGTGTCGAGCTTTTCTTTTTGCTGAATTACACTGAGACCACTAACAAACTCATGCAATGAGCAACTTCAACTAGACCAGGTTGCTCAGAGCCCCATCCACCCTGATCATGAATGTTCCCAGGATGGGGCATCCACCTCTCTGGACAACCTGTTGCTGTGATTCACCACCCACACTGTAAAAAATATTTTCCTTATATCTGGTCTGAATATATATATTTGTGTGTATATTGGATCAGTCACTTAGTTAAAACATGGATTTACTTTTTTTTTTATTAAAAATAGCTCTTTTACACAATATTATAATTACACACTACAAAAAGATAACATATCAAAAATTTTACTTAAATTCTTATTTCCTTTATAAGTCTCTTGAGCAATGGGGAGGTAATGCATGATCGCACATTTAGGTAAAAAACATTAGAAAGCATGATATTTTGTGTGTAAAGGGCCTGCCTAACTTTAAAGGTTAATATCATTCCTTTATTGGAATTTTCATATTTGTATATAGCATTTCACTGTACAGTCAGCTGTGCACCATTTGCCTGTCTGAAAGAATAGCACAAACAAACATAAAAGCGTGGAATTACAAAAAATGCTTGCTTTATACAGTGTGTGGGTGCCACACAACTTATTGCTTTATTTTATTAATTAAGTTTATGTTTGTTAAAAAAAAAAGTTTTCTAGCCTTAATTTTCATATCAAGGTAGTTTTATTTTCTTAAATATTCAAAGATTCATAAAAATACACAAATGAAACTGGAGTGGACCACTTCTTAATAGCAGTAACAGTTCATGTAATAGCTTTAAGCTCATTTCTATGGTAACCCTAATAGAAAAGAAAGTTCAGTTGTGTTGATAGTACTAATGAATGCAGACAATATGTGAATTTCAGCTGGAGCTTTTTGCTTTCTTTTTGAATGACAATATTTTAAAGTATTCCTTTTTTGAAAAGACAATAATGGCTTTTGGTGTAAACAATATTGTTTAGGGAATGCAATATTAGTGCTCACAGAATATAATGTGTTCTTGACCAACAACCAAAGGAGCAAAAGGAATACTTTGGTTCATCTGTATGTTTTAATGTGAGGAAGGAACCAACCACAGCAGATGTAAGGAAACCAAGAAATATTAATATGTATAATTAAAATACCCCAATGTGTAATATTATTCATGTCTGTAGGTGTGTAGGATTACACACTTCATGTTTAAAAGTTGTTAACCTCACAGATAATTTTTCTTTTTTGGTATCTTCTTGTCTGTTGCTTAGCAAATATCTTAAACATCTGTATGTACTTACTCATAGGCTGTGTGAGTAATCCTACTGAAGTCAAAGGAGCTATTCATAGGACCAGAATCTCAACTTGTTATATTGCTCAAGCTCTTCTGAAATCAGTAGAGCTATGACTGCTTATTTCAACTGTAGATCTAGTTTTACTGAGGGGAACCAGGGCATTTATTTTAGGCTGACGTTTTTCTGCATTCTCCCCAACCTAAAATTTAGGTACCTCTCTGAATGAACCTTTCAAGCAATATGCCTAGTTAGTTGACACTAGATCTTGTCTCAGGACTCCCTCTGCAGTCAGTATAAAACATTCTTCCAAATGACAGCTTATCCCTCCCAGTTTTCACAGTGTTCACTTTGATACTTGTGTTAACAATATAAATAACCCAGTGAGTCAAATCTTCTATACTGAGAGTTAATCCTTGCTTTAATTTTGTAAAATAAAGGTTGTACTTATAATACTGTCACCTCGTTAAAAAAAAAAAAAAAAGATCTGATTAATTCTTATATTAGTACTGCTCACATCATCCTCGTTCATTTCAAAGAGAAGTATTAAATGCTGACAGTGACAGACTCAAAATTATATTGGAAAAATTTAATTTGGGAGGTGAGTTAAACAAAGCTGATCTAAAGCAAATATCTTCAAACATCATATGGTGGGTGTATAAAGGCTTACATGAACAATTATCCCAGGAGTAGGGGGATGAGACTGAGGAGCCTATCACCATTATTTATACCTGTGTATCTCCTGTGAGAGGCATTTATCCCAGCAAGTAATCCTAGCTGTCTGTTTTCAACTCTGTTTATGAATTGACAGCTTGGGTAGGACTTCCCCATGACCTGACTGACCAGTTAAACCAAGTTTAACCAGTTCTAAAGCCCTGCATCTTTTGGGTGATTGCATGGCCTATGGGGGCAGTGATTTGTTGGAATAGTGTTAAAGCAGTATTTAGACTGAAGGAATTTAACTATTCTAAGAAAATCACTGGGGAGGTGGAGAAAAAGTAGAAGCCAAATTGCACATCATATGAAACCATTCCTTTGAAAACCCTCCAGGTGGACAGTGGAAATCTTGAGGCATGGGATGAATTTGTGATCTGGTTTCCTTTGCAGACCTTCCCTTCCACAAGTTTAATAGTCACCCTAAAATCATCCTGTCCAAGGGAGAATTGAAGAACATTATATTATACTATATTCAATCTTGTGTCTTGAAGGTGAGCTTCTTTAGAACTCATATAGTGATATAATTTTCCTATTTTTGTACTACAATATTCTTCACCAAGATAGTCAGCAGGATTTTTTTTTTTTTTTTTTTAATGCTGAAAATTAATCTGTTAGTTGTAAATGGAGAGCTGACTTTTGACTTTAGCTTTTTTGGTGATCAGCTTTGGAAGAGAAACAAATAAAGCCAAATCAGCCATTCAAGGATGTACACCTGAACTATGAAAATTTCTTCCTACCTCTAGCACTTCTAATCCTTTTTTTTCTTAAATTAAGTACACATGGACATGTTTTTTGATAGAAATACGCGTAAAGGACACTGGAAATCAGTGTGTGTGGAGATAAGACACCCAGCTTTGTCTAACACAAGGTATGTGTTAGCTAAGGTGTGAAAGTTTGCTAACAGATCTCTTTCTTCATTCCATGAAAATTCAAAAGGTAAAGAAGAAAACAGATGACAATAGGTTTTAAAACAAAAATTATGAGCTACTTCTCTTTATTAAAAAAATAAATTAGGGAAAAGAAACTAAGTGGGTGCTTTAATTATATCTACAGAAGAAAGAAATTGTTCACTTTTCTTAATGTAATAACCAAAATTCCTTCTTACATTTGAGTAGTGTAGTTAGTCTGAAGATTCCCAAAAGGCAATAATCAAAACAAATTAGTTTCATTACATGTAATTCCTGGGATATGTGTAGAAGGAAGCCTGGGTGTAGTTATTACTTCTGATAACAGTACCTTAAAATTAATAGTGGTATTCTGTTCAGTAGAATTTATTATCAAAGTTGAGCTTTCTAAATATTAATGTAAGATACTTCTAGAGATAATATTAATGTTATAACGAACTGTATTACTTCCTACTATCTCCTTAACTCTGGCAAGTGCACTGGGTTAAGTTTTAAAGCTCAAAGGAAGGTAAAAATAAGGTTATTGAAGAGAAAGGGGAACTGACCCAAATGAAAAAGACTGCCTGAGGCAACTGGCCACTTGGCAGAGCCTGAGGATGCTTTGAGCTACATGGTTGGAGAGTTTTCCTTGAGATTAGTTGTAAAAATAAAAGCATTAGGAGCATTTTTAGCTGTCAGCAAAAAGCTGTAGACAATGAGGAAGGCAGTTCTTAGTGGGGCCCTGGGAAGGAGCCAGATAACTTCTTTTGAATTTCTGAGAAAAAAAGAGTCATTTGGATTTGTTTTAACAGTGTTAAAGAAATGAGAATGGTGGATGTGTCCTTTGTAAATAAAGAGGATTGCACCAAAATAGATGATTCATTTTTGTCTCTTAACAAAAACAAAAGAGCAGGTGTTGAATATTGGCCCAAAGTGGTAATACTCTTCTTTACGTTTCTATTTCCTCTGTGTTTACAGTGTAGTGTCAATTTTTGTCTGCTATTAAAACACAAACAAACCCCCCTTTCCTCAAAGCCCCTGGAAGAAAGGAGTGGATTTAGATGCAAACCACATAAATGTTACAAGAACTCTGTTATGAAAAGAGTGTGAAAAGGTTTGACGATTTACACTAAGAGCTCTTTGAGAGAAAAACATACATACTCCTCTGGAGATCCTCCACAGCTTCTCCCAGAGTTTGCAGTAATTTTAGTTGCACTGGGTAGACAACTTCAGCCCAGATGCATCACCTGAAAACAGGGGAGGCAAAAAGGAAACAAAATATGAATTGTTCTTTCTCCAAAGAGCAGGGGAGTAATTCCAAGTCCAAGCCTGAAAGACACACATAGCTCCTCTCTATTATTCTGCTCCTCCTTTGTATTTAAAGTTCTGTTTATTTACATTTGAATGCTAATCAGGTGTTCTAAAAGTTATATTAAATCATGCAAACAATAATTTTGATTGCTTATAGCGTATGGAACATTTACTCCTGCTTCAACAAACATCCAGCATTTCTTTGCAATTGTATGAATTTATTTTTTTTTCCAAAGCTGATTTTTAAGTGCCTTTCTGTAAGTGTACAATTGAGTTGTTGTAAGGAGGGATTAATATCATGCCTGAATTTATTTCAAAGTGTTTCCATTTCACTTTGCCCGGTATGGATAGTACATGCCCTCTAAAATAAGCACAATGACCTTTTTATCTCTTAAAATTAGTGTTGATAATATACACAATTATTCTTTCTTAAAAAAGAAAAAAATAATTGAAGATACCGACGTTTCTTATATGTGGATGGCTGCCTGCCAAAGCCAGAGCTTTAATAATCAATGCAAAGCAAATGCAATGATCAATGCAACTGGAAATTACATAACCTCACCAACTTGTTTTTTCAGTGCCTGCACTATTAGTTGGTTTGTTCTCTCAGCAGTGCCATGAATATCAGTATTATTGCTATCAAGGAGCTCTGGGGGGAAATTCTTCACTTTCTGTAGGTATTTGTACATCCAGGCATTCCGTGGGGTCATCCCTCTGAGCAAACATTCCTTGTGCAGTTCCTCTGGGCACCTTCCAGGCTTCTTCTAGTTCCGTGAATGGCAGGAAATATCAGTAGGTTGATGGTGAGAAAATTTGCATAGGTATGCTTATTTCTTGGGGAACCTGCCAACACAAAGTAGCAGTGGAACCTTAGGTTGGAAAATAAAGCCAACAAAAATAAAAGCAACCAAAAATAACTTTGAAAGAAAACATGGTTGTAGGAGAATCTACACAAAGGTAGAGCAGTTATTCTTTCTCGAGGATATAATGATGCAATGTTTATCCTTCTTGGAGCTGTATTTTTTATTGCTCCAGCAGTTCACAAACAATAGTTGAGAGTTAGTGTGACCTGATATAAACTAAGCTCATTACATTAATTTTCAACAGATAATTAATAATTAACATATAACCTTTGGCTTTCCTTTAATCTTCAAGTATTGACAGAAGTTGCATAAAAAAAATACTATGTGTGGAAAAATGCTTTGAAATGCAAAATTTAATTAAAATTAATGTAATGTTATTTCAGTGCAGTTCTGTAGTAGCAAAAGTACCATAGGGAATATGAATATTTGAACAGACCATTATTTTTATCCATGCTGCTCAAAATTTAAACAAATAATTTCTGGGTAACAATATCATTTGATCATTGGGATTTATTGGATTGAGTGTGCCATGGCAGTTAAATTGTGACATCAGTAAATTAGCCTAGACTGCTTTGACAGCCCATTGACCCACACTCAGTTAAGAAAACTAAACCCACCATGAATCGTGTAGCTTGAGGTTTTTGTGCTTCACATACATTTTGAAAATCCAGTTAATTAGACTTATCATATCTAAGTAGCTGTGTTTTCTTAGTTTTTTTATATTTCTGCAGCCATGGTCAGAAGTACTAAGGCAGGCAGAGAATAGAATATCACAGTTAGGAAAAGTTTGGGTTTGGAAGACAGTCATTTGCTTACTGGTGTTACAGGTGCCCTTCTGCAAATTCTTCACTGCCTGGGCCATGAGTTCCCCATCTGTAGAACAGAATCAGCTGTACAGGTCATCTTTATATGCTTTTCATTAAAGGTGCTGTTGCTATTATTAGGGGGAGCCTGTTCTGATGATTTATTCCCCAATAATCCTCCTTGTCTCCAGGCAATTTATTTAGGCAGGAAAGATGAGTGAAATGGACACTGAATTACTCTCCTAATTTTTTTCTGTGTGCAGAGATATAAACGTATCGTCAAATACAGTTCATTATTTTAATATGTTGTATTTTGTACGTGTTTCAATATTTTCTAAAATGCATTGTGAAGGTATGAAATATCTCATATGTATTTCATTTTTGGGTTAATTAAAACCGATCACCCATTTCTTTGGGTTTTATGCTTTCTGAATATGTTAATGATGTACAATACTGATTCTACACTACTTTTGCCTACCATAATAATTTATGCCTTCACAAAGTTATTTCCAGAATACTGGAAGCATGTATATTACAAAAACACTATACCCATGCATATGTGACACACCTGCAAGTTATCAGACACACCACATTTTGACTTAATACCCTAATATTGTTCATTAGTAATATTCCTGAACTTGTCTGCTTCCTCATTCACATGGAAAGCAGGTCCACGTTGTTAATAGTGTTAATGACTAAATCGACCATGCATGAAATGTCCAAGCTTCACCTCTGATTAGAACATCCAGTGTGCTGTCAGCTGACAGAAAACAATGAACATAAATCATTTCAGTAGAAAGGGAGGAAAAGAGGAGCCAGCAAATTACAGTCAGAAAGTTCCCGTAAACATCAGTCAACAAAAACTAAGCTATTAAAAAAAATAAATAAATTAAAAGGTCAGATGCTTTTTCATGAACCAAATCACATGAAAAGAATATACTTTTCTTCCAAGGTAGGATAAAATACCTTTTGAATGGAGGGAAAAATACCTGATGCTTTTAGAGTTGGACGTTATGGAGGCTATATAAAGTCTATCTCATGATACTTTATTAGGTAAGGTAAGGAAGCATTGTCATGATTAGACAATTGTGGAGTAGGTGCAGAACTGGTCAAAACCCCATTTAATTGTCAGTGAAATGAGGTATTAACTTTGTGTGCACTGTAGTTACCTGCATTAACCACAGGTGAACTTCAAAGTTTTGGCCAAGCTCTAGAACTCAACAGTGTTTCTATTAACGAGCTAAGTTATGCAATTGGAGATTACATCTATTAAATCTGCCTACTAGGAGCTGGGTCACAAGTGTGTTGCAAGCAGGTTTAGACTTCAAAACAACTCTTACGAATTGGAGGCCGTATCTGTACTGGTGAATGCAAGTTTTTACCTGGTAGAAATAATGATCCTCAGAGAAACAGTATGAGGAAAAAGCTGACTGGGCTGCAATTCTTCAGAACTTATCAATGGCTTAGAAGGTTTGCAAGCTGCAGTTGGTCAACAGCAACATAGTTAAAAAAAAGAATATATTATTGACTTGCATAGGTGGAAGTAGTGACTCTGAGACCTCTAATTCTTGTGCTCTACTAAGTATGACCTGAACTGGAGTACTGTGGCCGGTTTAGAAATTAGAGTTCCAAAAGAGAAATTTGGAAATGTTCAGAGGAGAGAAATTGGCAAGTAGGTCTGTTGAGAGTTGCATACTGTAAAAGGTGGTAGAGAGATGTGATAACAGCCTTGAAGATAGGGAATGGATAATGCATTTATCTGTGTGTGTCGTAGAAAAGACAAGAAGCGAAGTGTCCGTGTTGCAGCAAAGAACCTTCAGGTGACCCAATGAAAAATAATAAATTACAGTGATTAGTAGTGGTGTAGTTCTGTAGATTATCTTAGAAATTCCAGGTATTTTGTCACTGAAAGCCTTCCAGAGTGGGGTGGGCCAATATAGGACAGAAATGATAAGACAGATGTGTCTCTGCAGGGTGGTGGATAGTCTTTGTAGGCCTCTTTTCACTGTATCATCCTATGTTTAAGAAAACAACTGTCAGAAAGAGTATTTTATTTTGTACAAACCAATAACATTTTTATTTGACATAGAACCACAAAATGGTTTGGGATGGAATGGGTGTTTAAAGGTCATTTAGTTCAGCTCCTGCTGGGACTCCAACATGGGCAGGAACACGTTCCACTAGACCAGGTTGCTTAAAGTCCTGTCCAACCTGGCCTTGAGTGTTTCAGGGATGGGGCATCAACAACTTCCCTTAGACTGACAACTGCAGGATGGTATGACATTACAGCAGCATAAATCTGTAATAGTGCTATTACACCTGCACTTCCTCATTAAAGATTATTTTAAAATCTACATTTATTTGATATTTATTCTTTCATTGCAAAACTACGTCCCAAATGACGATAAAGGCAAGTAATTATTCAGAAGTTCAGTTGTTTTTTTGCATCAAAAAGGCTTATAAGTAGCAGCTTTCTTCTTTCTCATATGCATAAATGCAGCCTTTGATGTTACTGATGTCACGTACCACGGTTAAAACTTATGAATTCTCAGATACTTGAAAATTAGGGTCAAAACTAGCCCCTCTACCTTTTATGCCATTTGAGTTCATATCCATGATGTCCATCCAATGGGCTGATTGAGCCACCCTGGGGTTTTTTTGCTTTAACTAGTATTTGTATTTCTCAATATCACGATTTGGGCTGGGTTATTTGTTCCATACCTGACATCCCTTTCACTGTGTAATTCTGCTGGTTTCTCTGTGAGAGTGGCAAGCGAGGCAAGTCAGCTTGTTTGCGTTTAAAATTGAAAAGCACACGCAGAGCAGAAATTGAGCAAGTTTTGTGTGGTTTTGCTTGGTTTTGTTTGGTTTTTTTTCCCCCTCTGTAATATATATTATTCTGATTCTCCTTTAACTGACGCAGCCTCACCAGTGTTTTAAAACACAGATTTTTACAACAACACTCTTCAGCTCATTCTTACAAGAGGTAGAATGCTTAATCTTTGTGAGTCATTCTGCTTGCTTTCCTCTGTCCTATGACAGATGATTTATCTATCCTACAGATGGACAATACATTGCATTTTGACTACTTTCAGAATGACTGTTGTTTTCTGACATGAAGCTAACATAATTTAAGTATGCTTCTTTTCCTTTTTCTAATTACTAATTTACATATAACCCTTGGCTTTCATCTTGAATCATTGATGGAAATTGCATAGAATCATACAATTTGAGCAAAACCACTCTCAATTGCAAATTCTAATTAAAATTAATATTGTATTGATTTTGAACATTTGTGTTCTTGAAATATAGTGTTTGGGATATCACCAGTATTTGAATATACCTTTAGTTTTTTTTGTGTTGTTTGTTGATTTGGGATAAAAAATTAGGGTCAAGCACAGTGTGACACAAAAGCTAAATTACAGCTTCATTTAATTGCTTTAAATTGTTTTATCAATTGAAATGCATGCAAATGACAAATAGTACACCTACAATTTGCTTTTTTATTTTGTTGGGTTTTTTTTCTTAATATCTGCTTACAAGACTGTTATTAAGTGGAAATAATGCTATGGTATAAAAACTGTTACCAAACATTTTTTTGACAAAAATATTTCTCTACAGGCTGAAAATCTCACTTGTAGTGGAAGGTAAGCATCTTCATTTAGATTAATTTTTTTTTTTTTTGATGGAAGAAGCAAGTATATTTCTAACATAAAGAAATAAGGTGATTTAGCTGTATTGCAAGCAAAATAGGACATGAAGAAGTATAGTCTATCATCTCAGCAGTAAATAGGTTTTTCTAGTAGTTGATACAGTCAAAAATTCCCTTTCAACCTGTATAAAATTCTCATTCATAGCTAAGACTTACAAAGGGAAGTTTATATCCCTCTATTTTGCTCACATCCCGTTCAGGTCAGACTGACATCATAATTTTGAAAAGTTTCTGCTATCTTTGAAAGATCTTTCTCTAATCCATGTATTTTGCAGGATGCTATTTCTGTTACTAGTTTGAGCATTGTATTCCCTTTCTCACTGCATCCCAGTTCTTAAGCTCTGTAAGTACCCATTTACTGCTCAATCCTACAGCATTCCAGCACAGATATACAGATATTCATAGTTTATGGGACTTCTCACTCCAAGAGAAAGGGAACTATTTTCTGTTTGTGTTTGGTTGTTGTTGTTTTTTTGGTTTTTTTTTCCCATTTGTTTCTTCTCCTCTTTGATTCTTACCAACGTGAGCTGCAGGATATATCTGTCTAAAAATACTGGCTTTGTTTTTCTCCCCATAATGGAGGGAGGCCTCAGGCAACCAGCTGTCACACAGCACTTGCCTACTATTTGGCTCAGTGTCCTCCAGGTGGGAAAATAGTGTAAGTGTTTACAAATGTTCCTCTGATCAGAGATGCAGCTCCTCTTAGGCTCACTCCCTCAATGGGACTTGGCCCTCTGTTATCAGTTTTGGATGCAGTGAATTCCAAAAGCAGCATTTACTGGGCTGCTACGCACCAGTTGAAGCTGCTGTTTGACAATGAAGTCTGTCAAAGGCATGTTAGTGGTACTTGTAGGAAATCAATTGTGGTTTTTTTATATTTTATATGAAAAACATTGACTTGGTTCACAGATTTGTATCTGTGTGAAAACTCTCACCTCGTTTACTCAGGGCAGTGCTTTCCCCAGAGCTGATGTTAAGAGCGAGCTCTGCCTACTCATCACTGCCCTCACATGACTGTCAGGAAAAAAATCAGATACAATAAAGATTTTCCAAATGCAGGTAAACAACCTTCTGAGTAAAGTATTGGTTAGTGCCATTTAGTTGTGCCTTGTGGGATGAGGTATCCTGTCATATCCCAAACAGAGGGCATATGCCTTTCTCCAGCTTACTGTAATAGCATGGCACAAGTGGGTAACAAGCACATGAGAGATCTACAGGCATAACTCCACCTGCATTGGATGCTTTTACTACATGTCCTAGGAGGGAGACTAAAATTTTAAACAGAGAAAATTGCTAGAAGGGAAATCCTATGGAAGCTATTATTGGATTTCCTATTGATTTAGTGGGGTTAAAACTTTGCCCTTTCAAATTATTTGATTTGCTCTGATCTAGATAGTGTTATGCTCCATCAGTAAATTGCATGTAAGCCTTCTAGCAGCTGACAAAAGTTGAGAAACACAGGTACAGTTAAATTCATGATGACTTCATTTTGAAGCTGTTCTGTACCCGCCTCTGCTGTTTCCACCACATCAGGTGGGTGTGATTGCTTTGAAGAATTGAACACAATTTGTGGTTCTCGCCATTCACAAATATTACTTTTAATTTAAGCAGGGAAAAAAGCATTTTCCAAAAATATTTTTTTTCTTTTTGGAGGGCAAAAAGCTATTTTTTTAATCGTCTTTTGTTTATTATTGTCTTTGATTTTCTCACCTCAGAGGGCCATAAAATCAGCTTTTGATCTTCATACATTCTTAAAACAATCTAGTAATTAAGTGAACAAAGGGAAAAGGTAAAAAAGTAAAATTGTTTATGAAAGATAGTGAATCAAATGATAAGTAGGTCTTTTTTGTCTGATTAAATTAGAGTGATTTTTTGGATTAAAAAAATTACACTGTGACATCTCCCCAGCACACTCAGATAAAAGTTTGTCAAGTGGTGCTTATGTGCTTTTGATTATAATGAACAAAGTTCAGAACTTCTGGGGAGTTTCATTCTTATTTTAGCTGTTGAGCACATTTATTATGTCTCATTAACGTACTTGTACAGTTTCTTCTTCAAGATAAATGTTTGCTGAATCCTAAGTGAAGGTGCCTTTGATGCTGAATGGCTGCTGTGTGTGATAACAAGGGAGTAACTTGTGCAAATTCAAGTACAATCATGTCTTGCAGCAGGTCATTGTTTTGCATGTGTGAGGCCAGAATACTTAGTACAAGTCTCTGAAGAGATTATGTAGCTGCAGGCATTGGCACCCACTGGAAAAATAAGTTAAAATACATCTTCCTGATGTCTTGGGGAGTTTATAATCGTAATTCTATGCAAAATGGAAACTCATCCTTGACAGAGTGGTGCTCGGTTTTCTTATTCATCTTTTAAGGGATAGAATATAATACTAAAAAAACCCTAGGTTTTCAAAAATGCCACATGTCTTTCCATGATATTGGTATATGAAATGTCATTCTCCCAGAAGGAAAAAGCTGTGTCGCTGACTTAAAGTTTGTGCTTAAATCTACACCACTAATTCTGCTACCTGTGTGTGAATAAAAGGGTGTGCTGCACTACTCAGCTGCTGGAAAGTATGGACAGTCTTTGGCACACACAATCTCTCCTGAAACAGAAGTGGCAACCTAGAAGGTAAAAAAAAGACTGAGAGGTCACTCAGAGCTTTGTGTGGACAGTCAGTCAGATAGATATTAAAGGGGAAAGGGAAAAGGTTAGAGGTATCTGGGGAGATTTGTTACAGTGTTGGTGATGTTTACACCTGTATGTTGTTGTGACGCTCTCTGTTCACTGCCCCCCTCAGGGGCAGGGGAGCTGGGGGTGACCCCAGCCTGAGCAGTGCCCTCACCCAGGTGATACCTTCCCTCAGGGGCAGGGAAGGGTGGTGGAAATGGGGTCCACCAGCAGCCCCAGCAAGGAGCCCAATCCAAGCACCATTCAGGGAGTCCAGACAGGTGAAAAATGGTGCAGGGGCAGATACAGGGCTGGAGGCAGAGCTAAAATAAGGTCTCCGAATCCATCCAGTCACAAGGGTCATGGCAATTAAGACCTCTTAGTGCCCTCAGAGTCCTGACACTTACCCTAGTGCTGTTACTGTGATTTAGACAAGTGGAATAGTGTACATTTTCAACTGATAGTTTTGTGGGTTTGTTTTGTTTTGCTTTTTTTCCCAAAATCATGTTAGCCTTTTCTAGAAATATTGCTTTATTTGTATCATGATGCTGTAAGAATACTACTTCTGTGTTTAGCTGTGATTCAGTTATTCCTGAATATCTGCTATATATCCTGAATATATTATTCAGAGAGCTTTCAGAAGAAAGGATTAGCTATGGCAAAGCTTTTTGACAAGGCATCTCTCTAAGCAAATGACAAACTTGTGCAGCTAAATTCATTTTCTTATAATGTCAATCTCTGCCAGAAAATATGGGAAGAGGTTCTAATAAGCATATTTAATTCATATCTTTCTTTCCTTGTCCTCCTGATTTTGATTGTATAGCTGTTATCTTTGATTTTCCCCTGTCCTCATTCCCTCTCCCATCACATACATCTGTTTCTCCTTTCTGTTATTCATTGTTAGTCGTCTTTTCTATTTTGCTAATACTTGAATATGGTCTTACAAAACACATCTCAGCTGTGTTGTGTTTTTGTTAAAATTGGCACTTCTAAAAGGTTAGGCCTCTGCCTTTTGGCTGTTATACTTGAACTCAATTGTCAAAATGATTTCTCTAGATTGATGACTCTTTAGAGAAAGCAGTGCTTTTGCCTGAGTGCATTGCTGGTACATAATAATCATTACAGATTAAACTACTTCTTGACTGTCAAAATCACCATACAAAAAGGTTTAAGAGGACAAAAGGGACAGTGCAACTTGGTGGAATGAAAAAGAGAGGATGCAAAAGTGTAATATTTTTGTCCTGTGCTAGGAGAGCACTTGCCTCGTTACCCATGACCAGTGCAGGAAAAGAAATGGGAAACTGAGGACTCTTGACCCCCCTAAATTTGGACATGAGCATTTAGGGCTCTCCTTCTTGACAGGGACCAACCTAAGGATTGAGGATGACCACAAGGAAAGGTATTCCCAAGTTTCATTTATGCTGCACAGTTGGACAAGCCATGGTTTATTACCCACCCAAAGGGAGGGAATAGAAGGAAGTACAAAGTTTCAATAGGAAGAGATTTACATTGGGTATGGCTTAAAAGTATATACTATCAAAAAAGGCATCAGATACTGATGTAGTACAACCATAAAATATCTTTCAGTACATTTTTAGAGGATTATACTTTTAATTCTCCAGAAACAGTTTGTTTGCTGGAAGTTCTTGAAATAAAAGAAATAGCTATTCGGATCTCCAGATGCTTATTTGCATATGACATTTTTTTAATTTAAAAATATCTACAAGCTGCATTTTATTAATGCTTTTAATTCAAAAAGTTGTCTCCTCATTAGTGGTACATATACAGAGGAATGTGAAGCAATGGAGAAACTGAAAAAGAAAACGTAATTACATAGGAAAAAACAAGTTTCGACTTACTAAAATGAATTTCAGTTGCAGCTGGAAAGAGTCTTTCATTTCAATGCATTCTCTGGAGGAGCACAGGTAAAGAGGAAAACACAGAAAGCTCTCATCCCGTCATTTTGTTTAATCTTAGGGATGAATTTATAGGTCATTACCAACATATCTTTCCCACAATTGTTTGCTTCTGCAGCTTAAGCCACTGTTGTCTCAGTGAGTGTCCTGCACATAGAAAGTGCATTTGCAAAAGGAAAGGGCCAGCTGTGGCTGGCAGGAGACTTACATTGCCCTCTGGCATAGCATGGCTTTGCCCTGAGGCCTGAAACTTGATTTAGATACCTAAAAATTACCCTGTATTATAGAAAGTTCGCATAAACTAAGAGCAATGTGTGATGCAAGTTTTTGTCATAACTGCTTACCCTTGTACCTCTATCTATTTTTATATTTGTATATTAATATATTTTTAATTATGAGCAAGTAAGTTAAAAAACAGTCAGACAAACCCCCCTCCTCCAAATAAACCCCTCACCCCACAAAAAGACACCACAAGAGTGGACTGAAGGGCTGAAAAAATACCAATAAACACTCGTATGACCTTCAGCTTGGGTTTCTGTGGGAGAATCTTCTGAAGCTTTGGTTCTTGGGGAAATTACTTGGCCCTGTTAGATGACATGGTAAATAGGGAACTGCAATGTTCACTCTTTTACACTCTCACCCTTAGAACTTGCCCTGTTCCATAGGCTCATCTGCTCTGCGTGGAAAAGATTATTAATATCCCAACCTAGGTTATATTCCAAATTTAATATCAAGTTTGATTCCATTTCACTGTATATTTTATAAATGTTCAATAGCTTGGGAGAGAGTCAGATCCCCCTTCAAATTAGATTTTCAAGTTGCTATTTGCTACTTTAACTCTATTAATATATTTTTTAATATTTTGTGTTTTCTCATCCTTTTTTTAAATGAATTTTGGGAGTGCAGGTCTGAAACACAACTTTATGTCAGGAGAGTAAGATCTGTGGCAAATTCTTCCACCACTAAAATAATTTTATTCAATAGGATAACTAAAATATCTGAATACTCTTCATAGGTTAATAGTTTCATTTTACAACTGTAACAATATATATCCTCTATATTTTATTTAATCAGCATGATTCAGTCTTTATATGTCAAATTTCACTGTAGATTACACAAAGAAATGAGCACTGATCTTGCTTTAAGTAGGGAACATTTTTGTATCATTAGAATTTTATCTGGTGATGCAGAAGTTCAGAATGTTTCTACAATGCACCTTGGAGATCTATTTTTTGGGTTTTTTTTGTAGCATGATCATTTTAAAAGAGCGTAGAAGGCATTTTAATACCTGAAGCAATATTTTGTGCTGTTCTGAATTGCTTTTGGCGTGTGTTTGCTCTGATTTTAAAACTTTAGAAGGGAAATCATGCATATTTGTCAGATATTTTGAAACTTTCAGATAATTTGAGCTACTTAATATTCTGTGCTTAGTACTAATTTAGATTTTTCTTTTAGTACAGAGAAATAGTCTTAACCAGTGTCACATAATATTTCGGGTTGTATCTCTTAAAAGTTAATAGATTTGGATACACAATCTTGAAACCTTCAAAAATTGACGTTGCTGAAAACTAAACAGTTGTCTACCCTTAAAATGGGATGTATCAAGGGCAGCAGCCGCAGTCCCCAGTGAATCTGCTTTGCACTCAGTGTTCATGTCCCTTTCTCCAGCTTCTCTTATCAACTGCCCATAATTGTAGCAAGTTTATTTGAGGGTTTTTGTGGCACAGAGCGTTATGTATTGCACTTCTGGTTCCAAATTATTTGGTCCTGGTGATTTCAGGGAGAGTTAAATTCTACCCGGTTATCTGGACTGATGTCCTCCTCACCTTTGACATCCACACCACGCACACTTTAGGTGGCAACACCGTAAAAACAACACATTGACATAATTGCAGAGATTGTGTTATTCACTGTTGGGCAGGATGATGCCTGTTTCAGTACTCTACGTACCTTTATTGAAGTGGAATGAAATGTCATCATGAATTTCATAAAACCTACCTTAGTAAGAGGCATATGAATAACAACGATTCCACCCAACAAATGAGCATTGATGTAAATATAGCTCATGGACTTTGGGTTCGGGATATGGTGGTGTTGGTTTTTTTTTTTTTTTTCAGGTGATTAGAAAGGCAAAAGTGCTTTGTGCCCTTGCTACAAAGTTAACAAAGCATTATATTGCCACCTGGCCATCTGTTGGGATAAAATGGTTGTTATTTTCAATGATGTTACGGCGATATCTTTTTCTCCCCGACTTGTGATTCACTATGCAAGTATTATACAAAGGGGCATTTTTGTTTCCAGTGTGTTTTAGTCGAAAAGGGGGTTGTTCAGTTTTTTGTGCTTGTAGCTAAATACCCACTTTAACTGTTTGCTGATGGACAGTGACAGATATATTTTATACTCTGTTTGAATTCTTATAGAAACAGCTGCCATTTTTTTTTTTCCTCAGAGTTATGTAAAGCAAACCCACAGAGTTATTTTTTCCCTGAATCAGACTATGTTTGCTTGCAGCCAAGATGCCTTGCCAATTCTTTCAGGTGCACTCTCACCTTTCCTCAGTCCCTCTCCAACTGGCATATGCTCGTGTGGCTGTGCCTGCACTGCTGTTCTTTTAGTGGCAGCAGCATAAACTCAGGTAACCTTACTTGCACCAGAGTGACTCTGCAATTTAGTTTTAATTAATATTCCCATAAACATAAATAATTGCCTTTCAATTATGTATAGCACATTTCACATGTTTTGAGACAGAACAGCTTGCAGTACCTCATGTTTTTAGAAACAGCATAGAGATTTTAGCTACACATTATGTCAGTTTATCCTTTCATATAATTCCATTGTTTCACGTCAAGAAAACCCTACCACTACATATCATTGCACATCGTATATATTGTGCTGGATATGTTGCTTTTGCTATTTTCTGTAGTTGTGGTGATCAAAAACATGCTTTAAACATACAAAAAGGACAAGATTATGATTAAGATTTTACCAAAGATTAGCAAAATTCTGTAAGCAAAGCCAGTGTTTCCTCCTACTACCCACAAAGAGGAAATACTGCAAATGGTCTGTGCAAGAATTACATTCACTTTGTTTGCAGATCTGAGCTCCTTTGTTTTTTGAGGATTATACAAAGTGAACATGTGTGGAATACTGCTACCAGCTTGCATTTTTTGATAAATCCAGACAGGCAGAAGAATGCTGGTGGCAGAAAGTGTACAATAATGGTGTTTCTATGGTTAAAACAAAGTCTGGAAATTCTAGTCCTTTTGAGGAACAAATGTCAGTGAGATTAGATCACAGATTATTTAGAATATCAAATGTTAATACAAAATGTACTTGTCAATAAATGGAAGGTTTCCATTCTGTGATATCCACAGATCTTCTGCAGTACACACATGTAGCAGAGATAGAAGCAGAGAGATTTCCACCACTAATTAGGGCCAGATAGTGGGGGGGGGGGGGTACCATAAATCATCTGATTTGCATTGAAAGGTTTTTATTATGTCAGCAGACTGTTCCAGCTGTGCTGTAGCTTCCTGCAGCACAGCAGTGGCGGGGTCAGGGTCTGTCAGTTCAGACCTTTGCTGCTCTGCAGATGTGAGCCGGTATCATTACACGGGCTGTCGGTGCCAGTCTCAAACTTCGTGGGGTTTCCTGTCACTCTGAGTGACCAGCCCTGGAATATCACTGCTGAACTGAGAGAGGAGCTGTGAGTACTTCAGTGAATGTTGTCTAATGGATGACTTTAGAGAACCCTCTCGCAGATTTTTGACTAGGGAAGGAGAGTGATTTTTCTCTGTCCTCTGCATCCTCCCAAGACTTTTAATGCACTGATCAATGTCACAATTACTGCATTAAAAAAGGGTGAGATAGCAAAGATAATTAACTTCAACAAATATCAGAAAATAAGTGGATGTTTAGAGGACAGAGACCCATCCTGTTTCTCTCACTGAGGGAGGGACCAGAACACCCATAGACATTTGTTTGTCAGTAACCAGCAACCCACTGTGTGCACAGATACAAAAAGTGCATCAGGACCCACGAAGAGAACCCAAGGGAGTCTGATCCCCTTATGAGTGAAAAAAGATGAAGTGTCAGGAGAGAAAACCCACAAATCAAAAGGAATCAAAACTTCATTAAATCTGCTTTAATGGAATTTATGTAATACAGTTCTTATTTTGTCCAAGTAACAGGATCTTATTCATATGGATGTTGTGGCTTTTGATAGAATAGATATTCGTGAAAGTGGAAAAACAGGCCTTGTTTACAGATTTTTAAGGTGCACCTAACAACATGCATGACAATGACTCAAGTGTTTGTAGATTTTTCCCTTCCAGTAAGTAGGACTTGGGATGGGATAGAATCTTTTGGTTTTTAACAGAAGTACTTTCCATTAGTATGAGCAAAAATTTTTAATCTGTTTTTACTGGAAATGCATCCTAAAAAAATTTTCATTTTATCGTAATAGAAGCATTATAATCTGGTTTTCTTTGGGGCTTCCTATGCTGTGAATTGGTCCTAGCCTGCATTTCCTTGGTGGTCTGGATAGTCCTTTGCTGAAAGGCATTGTCAGCATCAAAGCCATTGCAGATAGTTTATCTTTCTGCTGTGATTTCTTTTCTAGGACATCTTCTTACTTATTCATTTGGGACACCCCTTAATTCTCTGAAAGATCAGAAGGAATCTGGAATTAAATCAAACTGCTGAGTAAACTGGCATAATGTATTTTGGAAACCTTTAAGTTGCTATGTAAATTCATCAGGATCCATTATCAAAATATTGTACATAACTTGTCATTAATTTCATCTGTTCTTTCTTAATAGTAATATGATTTAACAGCTTTGTCTTTTCTATTAAACTTTTTGGACTATATGTTCTATTGAATTTTGCTTCCATAAAACATTTTAACAATGATTCTTTAGATCCATTTCCTTTTCTAGCTGAAACACATTTTAACCTGCACAAGACAATATTTGAAAGAGATATCTAAAATTACATATAGGCTTTGAAAATAATACATATCTTTTTGTAATATGAAGTATGTGAACATAAAATTATACCACATTCAACTCAGTGTTGCCTTCAGGAATAAATACTTCTGGGAAAACATCCAATCTTAACTTACCTAACTTTCCATTGGAAAAAAACCCAGTTATTCAAATTTGTATTAGCAAATATTATTTGCTGAAAAGAGAATGGTAACAACCTTCAGCCCAAAGTAAAGCTGAACATCAAAGGACAGGAGTACTCTTGCAGTTGTCATCTGACGTCTGAGGCTTAGTGTTGCTGACATCTGGAATATTTCTCAGTGTGTTTGTATAATGTGTTTCTCTCTCTCTCTCTGTTATTGATCATGCATCCATTTGCCGTGCAGTCAGATTCTCCCAAATGTTTGGAACCTCGGTTTTATTCTCCCTTCGTCTCTCACTGCAGCTATTTTACATTTGTTAAAATTTTCTGCAGCAAACAGTGGAAAAGGGTCAAAAGTTCAAGAACAGACCAAAGACAACGATCAAATGGAGCTGTTGCACATGGAAAATGTATCCATGGAGGTTCATTTGGATTAAGGGAGAGAGACTAAGTTTGTGTTACTTCTCTCTGACCGTATCTTTAAGACAATAATTGAGCAATATTGGCACAGGTTAACAAATATGCTTCATATCTGCCTATACAAGTGGGGTAGAGGGTAAAGAAGTTCATTCCAGTGGGGGTAGACAAAGGAAGCGTAGGTATTAAATGAACAATTCCCATTTTTCTGTTGTGTTGGATTCCTCTTTCACTGAGGAATCCTTTGATGGACTTCTATGGTTACAGATTGTCTTGAGTTTCCTTTGAGGTCAGTGTTATGAGAGACACCCATCTGCCACTGTTTATTTTTTGTTAGAGATTGCGTATCAGTTTAGAAAATTCTATCCCTTTGAAACACTAGTGAAAATTTACATTCTATTAACCTGTTCCTTTAAATTAGTAGTAACATTTACCTGCATATCCTGTGTTATCTGTATCGTAGTATCCACAGTAAGTATACAAAAAAGTCTTGAAGCACTTGAAGTAATATAGATTTTTATTTATAGTTTCTTTTATTCCTGTTAGGAAATATTCTCTGTTCAAACAGCGAGTGTAATTTACCTCGCAACTTACAAGCATGCAAAGTAGTCTCCTTTAATAAAAATTTGCAAGGTTTTAGTTTATTTCACTATGATTAGTTTTAAGTTTCTTTGAAAGTTTGAGGTAGATTTTGATAACTCGGCTACTTACTTTTTTTTGCTTCCTGTTGCTGAAATCTCATGGGCCAGATAGTCTACAAAAGCCCAGCAGCATAGCTGCTGTGATAATAAACACTTAGATTCCCTAGTCAGATTTTATTTTAAGTTCCTGTGACACGCTCTGCTCTTGAATAAATGTTTTTATTTAAACTGTGTAATTTATACTGAAGTCTTTTATAAATGAATCGCTGAATAACCAGAAGACAAGGCCCTGAACTAGCAATAGAAAGGTCAAGAGAATGTGGTCAGTAATTATGTGATCACTCTGGGACTCGGGGCAGCAGGCTTTCTGTGTTGCCACAGTTCATCAGGCTTTTTTATGCAATGGGCAGGATTGGATCTAACAGCCTGTGTGTTAGATGTCTGTCAGGAAGCTTTAACAGAGAAACACATTCCAATAATGCAAAATAAAGCACATAGGGAGGAGTCAAAGCAGATGAGTTCAGTTTGACCGCTGTTGGGTTGGAAGTGTGGACTGCGACAGCCTTAAGAAGGGATCTGACTCGCCAAGAGCCCGATTGTTAAAAGGTTGCAATCGTTCGCTGCCATCGGCTACAAAAATTAAAAAGGTCTAAGTGTTTCTTTCAGGCAGAGATGCAGAGACTAATTTTATATGAATGCATATCCTAACAAGATTAGCTGGCTTATTCAGGCGTATGAATTGCACTTCTGTTCTTTGTGTTAAACAAGCTTGTATCATCAGAGCCACGCGGAGCTAATCATGGCCTCAATCAGCCCTGTACTTTCACTCCGTGTTTTCTCTTCATTTCACTCTTCTACCACCAGATCTCTGAGGTTATGCCCATTTTCGTGCTGACCTTTGCTATTTGTCCTCAGTTTCAATTTTTCATTTTCTATCCTTCTATTTCTTTGTTTTTAACGTATTGTTCTCCCAACAACTCTGTGTATGGTGCAAAATGATGTCATAGTTCAGACACTGTGCTAATGAAAGAATGGAAATGATTAATTTTTAACAGCATTTTCTTTATTGCAGGCCATGCTATATTCCTACAACCTCTGTGGTGCTGTTAGGATATATGTTGTTTCTGTAGCAACTATGCAAGCAACTAAGAATTCTTTTCCTGCCATGGAATTAAAGATTGATTTTATTCATTGGCTGATGGTGAAACATTAAAAATGACTAGATTACTGCAAATACAAAAAAAAATCAATTCTGAAATTTCTTCAGCTTCTAGGATCAAACACAATGTCCTTCTTTATGTTTTATGAAGCAGTCTGGCTGAAAAAACCCCCAGCATTAAAAGCATTAATACCGTGGCAATTTTAGATGGATTAAAAATTCTGTAATATATTATAGATCCATATATTTTTAAAGAGTCAAACAGAATGTTGTTTTGGACAAGTTTGGTTTTCTTTTTTCCTCAGTTTTTACTTTTGTAGTTTATACCTTACCTTTCATTTCAGGATTAATGGATGGCATGCATCACCTCACTTATGTTAGAAAGTTCATATTTTTTAATGTATCTTGAAAACACCCATTCATTTAATAAGTCAATTTAAAAAAAAACCCCTAGACCAGAAAGTAAATGGGTAGCTAGTATTTTTTACATTCTTTCTTTATCACTTTGTATCCTTAATAACTTGCATATGTTTATCTTTAGTAGTAGCAATACCTGTCATGAATGTGAACATTAATATCTGGAACCTAAGCAAGGTTTTGTGTGTAATAGTTGCTTTACACAGGGAACATAAACCACTTGTGTGAACCTGTGTGTGTGTGGATCTATGTGTGCCCACATGTGCATTTCCCTACTGTTATAACATTGTCTGGCTGCTAAATGATTTCTCATTTCCTTTCCATGTTTTTCTAGAAAAATTACAAATAATTTGCTTACATTATTTGAAATTTCATGGACTTTAGATACAAAGGGAAGAATAATAAAGCTTACTAACCCAAATATTTATAAAAAAGTTCATAGGTGACAAGGTTTCTATGTTACATGTAGATAAAAGTTATTAATAATGCTTCTAATATAAAATTAATTTTGCATTAGTTTCATCTGATGGCATTTTATTATATTGCTTTGAATACAAGTTGAATTCTTGAATACCTTGGAAACCTCCTGTTCTTTTGCCCTGTTTGTATTATTATTCCTGACACAGTTCCTCCTTTGTCATTTGGCCAGACTTTGAAAGTTTAAATCTAGATCTTGTGCCTTAAAACAAACTTAAAGGAAGAAGCAAGGTGACAAGATAGTGCAAGCAAGCATACAGAGATAAATAAGTCAGGTAAAAAATTTTATGTGAGTATTGAAAACAGCATTAAAAATGGTAATAAAAAGGAACAGACAGCATTGAATCATAAAATCCTTTAGGTTGGAAAGGGTCTCTAACATCCCTGAGGCGAACTCTTAAGCTGGCACTTCCAAGACCACCACTAAACCACAGCACCTAACAGTCAATGGAAAAAATTTGTTTATATATATAAACATATATATATCATATATATATATATATAATACTCTTGCCTTTAGAAAGGCAAGTAATTTTTCTACCCAGTTGACTGGGGCTTCAAATAGGGTTTTAGGGACAAAGTGATTGCAGAAATCTGTTCCTACCTTGACTAGACTTTGTCCTTGTACTATGGGAGGAGGGTTGGAACGTGTGGAAGAACAGGAGTCAGTACAAGCCAAATGTTAAGCATGTGAAGAAAAATAAGTGTAAGGGCAGGTTTAAAACTCCCCTTTCTTCAAGTTCCTCTATATTATATTGATTGACATCCTAGATCCTATTTGTCTTGTGTAAAAATATATGGGCACATAAGTGACTGAAGATAGAACCTCCAAGAGATACAAAGCCAGCCTGGAATAGCCCTTGGCCATATCACTGCTGTTTGATGCACCTGGTGTCAGAGCTTGGGTCAGTTATTCAGTTATTCAAAAGCTGCAAGAACAGAAATGCTATTCTAACAGCTCTTGAGATCGTCTTTCTTTCCTTCCTATTGCATGTCTGCTTGATCCCTGGAAACTTCCCCACCCACTTGAGATTTTCCAAGATTTTCCAAGGGAAAAAAGAAGTTTTTTATTATTGAGAGCTGGCAGTAAATGAGTTATGATGAAAGCTGGAAATCACACAGCTGCAATAATCTTGGGATGGCTTGGGTTGGAAGGGACCTTGAAGATAATCTATTTCCAACCCCCCTGCCCTGGCCAGGGACACCTTCACTAGACCACATTGCTCAGAGCTTCATCCAACCTGGCCTTCAACACTTCCAGAGATGGGGCAATAATAGGAGACACATTTTACTAATTTTACACAATTTACTAATTTTTTATAGCCCTCTGCTGGCAAGAGTCTACTGATTTGAGACTGAATTATTTTCTTTTCATGAAGTTGCACTGTATCATAAACATGTCTTGCAGAATAAAATGTGTTTTTGAATCTTTTTCCAGGCTTTAGCAAATGCCTTATTACAGCGTTTGAAAGAAATTAAGCATTTTGTTTCCTTATGTTGCCTGTTGTGACACATTTAGATGGCCATCTGAAAGACAGATTTTCAACAAACAAATATGTTGAAAGGGTACAGAAATATTTAGACATTTTATGAAAGAGGTATCATGAAGAAGGTCTGTTAAGGGGAGTGGAATCCAACTGCGTGAAAATAATTTTTGTTTAGAAGAACAATGGCATTTGCTAATTAACTGCTGGAAATTCCTTTTACATTCTATTTATTTGCTTGGTAACATAAAGGCAACCACATTCAAAGTTCTGAATAGCCAGCTGGCTGCTTTTCAAATGTACAGCCTTTGAAATTGATTTGAAACTCCTTTGTGCAGTAAAACAAATATAAATGGTTGATGTTCTGATGACACTGCACAAACGGCATTTTTGTGAAAGAGCAGAATCAATTATTTTTTCCTTCCACAAAATGAATCACCAGGATGTAAACCTAAGCAGGATCTTTTCTGGCTGGAGTAGAAACCTCAGATTAGCCAGTGTTTTTTTTTCCAGAGGTGACATTTATGATTCACGTTTTGTGGGAGCTGATTCATCTTGTTTCTCATACATTGAATTATATCAACAATTTAGTGATAGATTTCTAATTCTTATAATTAATGTAGTACACGGCTATCTTGAAGTGTATTGCTTGTATTGAGGAATGCTTGAGAGGATGTTGAACTGTCTGTGTTTTGGAAGCTTGAATGCTTGTGTGTGCACTCTCAGGTGGCTCAGATCAGGAAGTGCAATGAAGTGATTAAGGACTGTCCTCTGTGGCCAGCTAAGGCCATGTTTTCTTACTGTTACGTGTAGAAAAGTTTCAGCATGAGTTAGTCAGTAGTTCATTAAACTGTTGGACTACTTCTTATTATTATTCTGGCCTGAGGTTATATCGTTAGACACAAGCTACCAGTTTTCTAGTTCTGACACTACAAGTTATTAATAAGTTAGAAAATGGGAGTGAAGTCTTCATTTGTGCAGAAGGTTGTTATAGCCTTGTCTGTGTCTTTTTCCTCCTCAAATCCCGTGCAAAGTGGTTTTGATATGCTAACTTAGATGAGTTAATCCAAGTCTTCAAACTGCAGATTTGCTCCCTTTGTTCATTAAGGACAGCTACCAAAATATTTATCTAAATACCAGCTAGCTACTTCAGCTCACTTAGTTTCCATAGTGCTGACCTGTAGTGTTATGAAAATCTTGATTAACTTCAAAGCTAACTGAGGTATTTCTGTAGTACTTGGATGAGCTGTAACCTCAGTTATTTCAAGCTATTCTTTAGTGGTTGCATAGGTGATTTACACATCTTCATTTCTAATGTGTGTCTAATGAAGTCATGTGTGATGAGATGTAATACCAGCTTTTATTTATGGGTGTTTTTTTCAGTATGCATCCCTTTAGTCTTATAGGAAAAGATGAATGCTGAGAAGAGCAAATCATTTTCCTTTTAAAAAAATTAACCTAATCGGCTAGGGAACATGTATTAGCAGGACTGTTTGTCACAAGCCTGGTATGTTTTTAAATAAGTCTTATTTCCAAGTTGTGGTCTATAAAATGAAAAATGTGGAAGATTTAGCAAGCTAAAGAATTTGTTTTTAGAAATTTACTTTAAACATCTCTAACATAGAGATCTATATCTGAGCTAGCAATCAGCTGCTTGACAGAATTCCTGCTGCTTATTGTACCTGTTCAGAGCTGTGGGAAGCCTAGAAGTACCTGCTGCCAAGTGAAGGGGTGAGGGTGTGTGAGGCAACCATCAATTCCACCAGATCCTGCTCCAGTGGCGGTAATTTTGAGTCTCTGAGGACACTTCCAGCTCTCCATCCCAGCACAGTGTCTGTCTCCCTCTTTTAAAGGACAGGATAGTGAGAGACTAGTTTGATGCCGACCTCCTCATCTTTAGGGGGACAAAATGTATTTCTTCGTACCATGCTCAGATTTGGCAAAGAGATCACATAGATGATGTTTTACTAAAAACTCAAACCTGTAAAGCTTTTGAGCCTGCAGCAATGTTGTATATGAAATGTGAGGCATCATTTTTAAGGTTCCTGCAGCTGACATGCATTACAACCAACTGCCTAATGCAAATGGTGAGAGAACAAATTCCCTTCAAGGTGCAGTGCATTAGGCAGTCAAACACAGATCTTGGCTCTCAGAATCACTGAACTCTCAACAATATCAGTGTTGGCTTCAGCGCTAATACTCTGGGGCATATGAAGGACAGGAATAATCTTTCTCAGTAACTCCAGTCCACACATAGGCTTTATTAGAACTTCAGCATGCAAATAAAAATATGGCTATGCTTTGGTGGAGTGGGAACACAGAGGAGGAGGAGAAACTCTGCTTTAGCTCATTCTGTGTTCTCCTTCAGCTGATTGAAACGAGTTAAGAAAGCCTTGCAGTCCTGTACAGTTTCCTGGCTGTCACTCAGGTGGGTAAGTGGGAAAGACTTCACTAACTTTCTCTCTGACTGCTGGCAATCTGGAGGGCACAGAGAAAAAGGGACCTTCTGAGAAATCTCCTAATCTTGCAGTGCTTTATGTCTACTTTTGTCTCTCCTCATTTATTTAGACACATTCCTGTCATGTACGTCCTAGGAAAAGATATATAGAGCTGAGGAGGCTGGAAGTATTATTTAGGTGAACTATCCCTCATAAAAATATCTTGATATTTTGGACTATCTTTTATATATCTTATATATATTTTATATATATCTTGACCTCACTGGACTAGCCTGATAGTCTCTTATCATGTACAAATACATAGTTGAGAAACGCTTTTTCATTCCAAGAATGTTTAAGGTCAACTTGGAAAGGAGGAAAGGTTAGAAGAGAGAAAGTAGAAGTTTGTTTAGCATAAGCCTCCCGCTATTTATTTACATACCATATGCTTCCTCATGCACATTTGCACCAGATGATTTTATTTGGATAGACAACTGAAACATCAAAAAAGTAACAACAGTTTTTGCACAGTGTGAGGCTTCTGTTACAGCAGCTTGCCATCCACTGCGAAGTTCACTTCTCAGCTGAGCAGTTTTGAATGCAATACAAAGAGAGAAAGCTGGCATTTAGTTTCATTGTCACAATATTGAAAATCACCACAATTCATAACCGTGCTCATTTCCCTTCCTTTAAAGCAGTTCCGTGGCATCCAATATTACATTTTAGCTTAGTGGCCTGAAAGAAAAATGCACTTGTGCAAATACTCTGTCTGCTGACTGTCAGTAATAGCTCTGGGACCAGGTTGCCTACTGGAACTACATCGCTTAGATACAATGCCTAAAAGTTCACCATTTCTGCCGAGAGGTAAATACTTTTTCTACCCCACAGAGGAAGGGAGCTCAGATTGGCGAGGGCAAAGCCAAGGGAGCTGAGCATTGAGCTGTTCTGCACCCTACCCAGCCCTCCAGCTGGGACCATCAGCAGCACATACCACAGCCACACACTGGCTGCAGTGGTGAGGAATACAGGAGGGAGGAGAAGGGCTTATCTGAGGAGTTTTGGGAAGTATAGAGTGAAGGTGAGGGTTATGTGAGGGGCCTGATGGGGGAGGGCAGGGGGTGTAAGGATTTTCTGTGGATTTGAGGAAGGCTTGTGAGTGTTGAAGCTGTAGGGTTTATGGAATAATTGAGGAAAAAACCTCTTAGTGTATCTTTACTCTCTCCTGCTTCTGCTTCTCTTTCTCTGTAAACTACAAGCAAGAGGTGTTTTTGTACCTGAGCCTAAGAATGGTGGGACTTTATGATACAGGAAGATAGGCATTTGAACTCAAAACCTTTGTGTTGTACCTAAAAGCAACCAGATTTATATTGTGTCTACAGAAATGGATAGTTTCGTGGTTTCCAAATATGCTTTTTACTTGTTTGAAAATACTTGAAAGCAATGTTCACTTGACCATAACAATATGTTTATTAAGAAGGAAGTATTTCAAGAATTGTAGGTTAGTTGGGGTATTTTTTGTGTGAAAAAGGACAAGTTAAAGGGATGCAATGAAGTGAAAGGCAAAGAAGCAAAGCTTTATATGGTAATATAATTAACCATTAACAGATTTTGCTGAGTTCTAAGTGGATAGATTATTAATTTCATCTTCCTGAAGTGGGACTCAGGTCTTCAAAAGGTGTCAAAGCAAAGCTTTGATACCCATTAAACCTACATAAAGAGATACTGCTTTGCAAATGTTTGCCACTCCAGTTTTCAATGCTGCTTGTCAGCTGAAAATTAGCAACATGATCAAAAGCCCTTGCTAACTCAGCATCTCTGGGACTTCCTAAATTCACATTTAAGTGAACAACCTGAATTTTATTTTTTTTCCCTACATATTAATATGCTTTTCCTTGCATCGTGTAGGAAGACTCTGACTAGTACAAAAGAGAACTTTCTGTACTGTGATCTAAGTGCCTTCAGTTCAATTTCATAAATGAGGAATGTTTGTTCTGAGTGGCTAAGTGAATAAAACTTGGAACTGCTGTGCAGAAAATTGAGTTTGTAATCCTTGCATTGCCAGAAATGAACAACGTGCAACCCAAACTTTCTGCTTTGTAGGGTAAGAGAAATGAGATCTCTTCAACATGAAGGGCTCTATGTGGACAGAGCAATCAATAGCAGTCAGGGGCAATGCTGAGAGGAGAATTCCTGTCCTCCCACTGGAGGACTCCCGTCTTCCAAGCCACAGGGATGACAGTAATAGCTGCTGTTACTGTTTCCAGAGATGTTTTTCTGGGTCTCTGATGAAAAACTTGTTTAGCAGAGGTTTGGAGCATTCTCAGGCTCCAGTTCAATGAAATATTGACAAATATATGTTAGACTCATCATTCTGCAACAAAGCATAAAAAAGCAATCCCTGTGTCCCACTGAAATGGATGTTCAGAGGACCAGTTACTCTACCACCTTAGGGAGCACCAAATTCTATATGATTTAAATAAACACTCTTTGCAATAACACTAATAATTATGGCTACATTAATTAAGTGATTACTTAGGTTGAACTCTATACATGCCATTAATGTGCACATTTGCATTATGTGGCTCAAAAGATCAGGACGTTTTGTAAGTTTATCTTATTGCAACACTTTAAAAATATTACACTTGCCTTTACAATGTAGAGGTTTACAGTGATTTGAGTCAAATTACCTATTATGCAACAACTCCTGGTTTCATTTCACAGGAAGTTAGAGTATTTTTGAGGCCTTTGCATCCATGTGGTAAGACTGGCATTCAGAGAAATGAATTATGAATGGTTTTCAATGGTGGTGATAACACTAAGGGATTTTTAAATATTTATTTGGGGAGGTTAAGATGTCTTTTCTTCTAGCAAGAACCAGCAATTTATTCTGCTTTCCCATACTGTGCATTCCTACCAGGTACAGTTCAGTTTTTCCAGCAGACCAGTTGTAGGTGGCTCAGGACACTTGCAGACCCATTGGGATTGTGGCGTTTCTGGTGCACGTATGAAAGGGAGGTTTTTGTGTGGTTTCCTCCTAAGATAATTTAGTGCATGAAAACTTCTCTATGAACAGAGCCAAAGACAGAAAGAGGGGACTACAAGGGATTAACTCCAAAACCACCCTGTTGTGTTGACCAAAATCCTAATGGAACTTTGTGTGTACCCTTCTTTCTGCCTTGCCGACACTGCTCAGCTCCTGTAGAAAGTTGGACAACACTTCCGTTCAAGGTATTTAATCAGAATTGGACCTACATTTAAAAGCCTTGAACTTGATACATGTCCCCCTTTTGATTTAGAAATTATTTATGAGATAAACTCTATTTGTGTTTTGTGGTTTTTACCACTGCTGTAACATTTAATTAAACAGTAATAAGAAAGATCAATACATACCGACTTCTTTGTAGAGAAAATGTTCTTTCTTTTTTTATTCTTCAGTGTCATTTTTCGTATTAAAAATCATTTCCCTGTGAAAAAAATTGTTACAGATAGGTGTCAACAAAATTCTTTTTAATCTTTGATTTTGGATAAGAGCAGAAAAGGAAGTCTTTATTTAAAATCTGTTTTATAGGAGGTCTGAGTGTGTGCCTAATAATAAAATCCTTTCTGGGCTGCTCTCTTACGTGCTTAGCTTCCAATTTCAAAGTGTCCTGAAGTTATAAACCCTCTGAAACAGGGAAATAAAAGAGTGTCTAACAGACCATTAAGTAGTGGTAGTATCAAGCGTAGCTTTAATGTCATAGAAATCTCACCTTTTAGAAAGTTTCAGTACACAGTGATATGAATTCTAAGTGCAGTAGTCAAGTATTTGTAACACATTTATGGTCAGGCTTAAACAAAAGAAAAAGCTTTTTGTTTTTCTCCCCTTACTTTGAGTGAAAAACAACCTCCAGATGCAAGAAATAAACCTTGAAAATTAGCATTACATCTTTATTCAATGTAAGAGCTAAAAACTGAAATAAAGAAATTATCAGGAAGTTACTGTTAAGTATTTAAATTAAGATGTCAAATTTTTGAGAAACTTCCATAAAAGAATGCTAAATTAACTTAGGATCCATAATCCTCTCTGAAGACCTCTTGTGGGGAAGTAAAAATCAAGAACACACAATACTTACTGCAGAACCTCAGATCACTTGTCTTCTCTGTCAAACTCCATTTTCCACTGCACTAAAGTGAATAAAAAAAGTGGTCACCATAAAAATGCCTTTAATATGGCAGTTTCAAGTATCATTAACCTCTGTTCCATCTGCTTAAAGTGAATGTGGCCATCTAATTGCTAAGAATGTTGTTACACACCAGGCAGCCAAGCATGTAGATTTATCATATAGAGTCTGAAAACAATCAACTCTCATGATGTTCTACTGCTGTTTGTGGAATTTGTATGAATTAACAAGTTTGTAAGTTCCTCATTTAGTGTTCAACCCATAGAGAGAAAAGTAAGCAATTGAAAATCAGGGGGTATATATTTGGTATATAGTTCGTTGTCGCTTGTTGACTCAGTGATTAACTTTTCTTCAGGATTTTTTGGACCGTAGGACTTAAAGCACTTGAAGCAGTAGGTGGGTATAATTTCTGACAGATGATGACAGAGGTGTGACAGTAATAAGTTATAGATGAACTAACATGAAATACAGGAAGTTTGAGTAAAGGGCTGAGTGTTATCTACTTGTTGTTTCCTTGTCTCTGTACACACATTTTTGCTTCCTATCCTTCTCCCCTCTTGTACTGTTCTATCCTTCATTTTTCTTTCATTTTACCCCTGTTTGTTCAAGTTGATGGGTCCTGAACACTTTGGAAAAGCCTGTGTTAGGAGTTTTGAGTTTAGCATTAACAACTTAAAGAAAAGATCTTGTAAAAGATTCAGGATTGACTTCATCAGCTGCCTCTACTGTACCCTTGATTTAGTTGTCTCTCTGATACTTTATTATTACTTCCCTCCCAGCTCAATTTGCTAAGGAATAAGGAAGGCTTAGTGGAAAAAGGCAAAAGGAAGGAAAACCACGTGAAATTAAGTGGATGTTCAGGAAAGTTGAAATGAAACATTCCTAATAAATATCTCTTTAGACATCCCTTTTGCCAAAGACATAAAATGAACTATCCCATTTCTTTTCCTGCATCCAGATCAGAATTTTAAATATTTATAAGTAAGAGTAGCACATGCCCCAAGTAGTATGAAATGTGCTGTCAAAATATTCTGATGTGCTGGCTGGAAATGTTCATAAGTTAATAAAATTGAACTGATTTTCTTCAAATGTGAGATGTTCTGCCATTTTTGGCAAGATCAGTAAGTCAGATTTGAGTTTGAAGTGTTTGGCTTCAACTTCCTTTGAGTAAAGTGAGAGCCAAAAAGCAGAATTAGAACATTCAGGAATTGCATCTCTTTTTAAATACATAAGGAATGACTGAAGTAGTTATATTCTTGTTCCTTTCCCTCCCTTCTGCCCCCCCTTCCATCCCCCACATTTCATAAAATACAAGGAAAGCTATCCCAAAACGAATTTTTTTGAGGAAGTTTCTAAACTGAAAGTTCAGTTTATTAAGTGAATGAAGCATCATTGCCAAATGTTTAGTATAATATAAATTAAGGGAAAAGAAGGAAAAGAAATAATAGAATAGAATTAACTGATACTATTAAACCAGGCTGTTTCCAATGCTGCAAAAATTAACTAAAACAGAGACATACCCATAATTTTTATAACTTCTGAATAATATGTTTATAACTGTATCTCCATACAAACACAAATTAATTTACTAAAAAAAGCCTCCAAAAAGCATAAATAGAAGCCTTTTGAGTGCTCATTTCTCACTTTGTAATGGATAAAAATTTTGTTTGTTCCAGCGCGCTAGTTTATTGCACATCTGCATTAAAAACTTTTGTTTCCTGAATTAAATTGTGGTTTTGTAATTCTTTTTAGAAAGAATATTCTTATTTATGAAGGAAAATCTCTGTATTTCATCACACAAGTAAAGCAGCAGCTCTTAAGAGAACATTGAGTTCAACACATGAAGGTAGCACATACCTGGTTGGCTGTAAGGAAAGTTATTATGACTGAGATTTTCGTGTTTTGGCAAAAGATTAAAATTTCTTTGGGTACAATGGCTGAACTGTCCTTCTTCTAGACTACAGAAGAGTAGGTATCTGTACATCTCAAAGCATTTATATTTGAACAGAGTGATTGAATTCACAACACAGTATGCTTTGAATTAAATGCACACTCATCAAAGTAATTAAAGAGGAATTGTAAGCTGAAGTTAGCACCGGTGGGAAGATGCAGTTCTTCTTTGTGTACTTACCATCTACATGAGAGGCAGCACTTGAACATAATTTTCTGATTTTGAAATGAATGCTCAATTAAATTACTTTAGAAATACTTATGGTTAATGGGAAAACACAATTTACAGAAAGTGTACCCTTGGAATACTTTTGTGACATTCCAAGCTTGAAATCCTCATGTGTAAGTATTATGCAAACATTATTGCTTTGGCAAGTGACCTTTACCATGAGTTGTTTTATAACTGATCAAGGTTATTGAAGTCTGTTGATTTTTAGGCTTTTTTTGGGGGGGGTTAGTAGCAGTGGCTCCTGTGACAATGTTATACATAAGACATGAAGACTATTTGCTGACAGTAAAAGCATCTGCAATTGTAACTCAGGCTTTTCTGCATTTTAAAATGTCAGGAAATGAGACACTTCAAAATTTTTAAAAATTTGTTAGTGCTCCCTGAAATATGTTTGCTATGGATGGCGGCTCATCTTTTCCAGTAAATGTGAGAACTGTGATTGTGTCCAGCTTTTCTTTTCCAGCTGTCACTAGCAGAGTGTCATAATATTTAGAGATACACTCTATACCTGTCAGAGTTTGTTACAGTTCAGTGATGCATGATGAAGTGTGAGGGACATAGTCTTCCTACTCTACCAGCAGTATAAGTGCTGTGATGATACTTCACAATGACTCCTTGTTCAAGGTCAGTACAAAGAAACTCATCTGTAGTGCTCGGCAACTCGCTCACTAATTGTTGTGTTCCAGAATGCAAGGCCAGTTTCTTTTAATATGCCTGTGATTTTATGCAAAGGTTCCTGCGTTTTCATGAGAAATGCAACAAACTTTTGTAACAAGTGCAATTTTCCCACACAAATTCGTTCGAAATGAACTGATTTAATCATCTGAAATTATTTCCTTGTTCAAATCCTTTGAAATGAAATACGATAGCATTAAGCTTTTGCTATTTTACCTGGGGATTAGTCCTGCTGGTATTTGAAGATAGAACTGAAACAGTACCTCTGACTAATACTTATTCTGGTAATTTTTATAACACCTTGGAAAAAAAATTAAAACTTGCTAGCTAAGGGATTATTATAAGCGTATAAGAATAATATACACCCAACTCATTAGCCTTATTCTTCTGTTTTGCTAAAATATGCAATTTTAAGGCTTTAACACCTCAGGTGCTCTTGGCTTATTTTGTGAATGCCATTTAAATGCCTCCTAGTGGGAGTTATTCCATTAGAATATTTGCATGTGCTATTTTCCAGTTGCTAATTATCCAATAAAAACACTTACTAATTTACAGATGTTCTGTTATTTCACTATCGTCCTGAAAGCTTCTTTTCTCCTACACTGGTCCCTTGAAATCATAGGGCCATAAAGAAGGTATGACTAATTTCATTATTAATGGCATTTTGAGGTGTTTAGATCCTTTGAAAGTCTTCTTTCCAGTTATTTTTTTTCTTCTAAACAAATACATAAAAAAATATTTCAATTTTCTGTTCAAGATCTACACTCAGCAAACTTGAGCAACATTTTATTTTTTAAGAAAGTGCTGTTTAGGAGAAAGTTGTTATTAAAAAATATCTTAAAATGACAATAACTGTGCAAAAGCTTTGTGTATTTTCTGTAGAGTATGCAACTTTGACAAGCTCTGATGAAATCATCTCAGTGGGTTGTGGCTTCTAATAGAGCAGCATTCACCAAGTTCCTCTGTCACACCTCTCCAAACCTGCAAATGAAGGCACCATGGTGCAGCTGGGGCTGAGATGGGTTAGATCCTCTGAGTAGATTGCCTGCTACTGTGAGTCCTTCTCACTTCCAAGTCCTACCTCCAAGTGTTAAAATCCGTAGAATGTCTTGGGGCAGTCAGGGAGTGTGACTCTCCTGATATCTTTATTCACTGTCTGTCTTCTGTCTTGTATTGAAGGATTTGAGAGGAAGACATCATTTTTTCTTGCTGTGTTTTGGGGTGGGGTTTTTTGTTGGTTTGTGGGGTTTTTGGCTGGTTGTTGTTGCTTGTTGTTCTTTTTAACTGTGCTGAGTATAAAAGAGGAAGAGAAGTTGGGCCACACTAAAACTTAATGTATAGTCTAATACATCTGCTAGTTTACAAAGGACTTACCTGAGACTCTCAAAGCCAGCAGCCAGCTGGGTCAATTTGTTTCCTGGGCACTTACATGGGACAGGGACAGGAACAGGGAAATGCTCCCCTGTTTGTTGCAGGTTTTGACTTCTCTTATATAGCTTTAGCTACTAGGGTAATGGTGTGTAGGAGATCAGAACTTCATCTTCCAATAAAGTCTTCCTTCAGAGATTTGAGTGAAAAAAGCAGAGCCTGTTTCTTGTTTATGTAACAGAAGGAAGCATGGAGGCCCATTGAGAGCTGAAAAGGTAGCGAGGCAGAGTGATTTTGGTGTACTTCTGCTTTTAGGTGAGTTGACCTACACATCATCTAATGTTGACATCTTAAGTTTCTGAAGAACTTAAAAATATGCTACAGAGATTACAAAAATTAGTTTAAGGTGAAGTTTTGCTGAAGAACTACACTGCTTTAAGCCCTTAAAACTTCATGCTTATCCTCAGCATTTGTCTTGCTTATTGAAAAGCAACCCAATGTCTATTATGTATTTTGCTATTTGACAAATAACTAAAGAGTTATAAAGGTATGAACTGAAGGTGTGTAATATTAGGCCTGAAACCTAAAGTCCTAACCCTGAAGCTTAAAATAATTTAGAGAATATATCGATAGTATATGTTCTTTAAATTTCTTTTTGGTATAATCCAATAATCAGTTCACCATTTTTGCTCCTTTCCTTAAATATTTATCTGAAATATCTCTGCCTGGATAATTGTAAAGGGATCAACAGAAGAGAGACAAGAATTTGTCTGAGGTTTGGAAAAACACTTCTACAGAGGCTGAAAGTCTCAATGTAGTTGGCAGAATGAAGGTTAAGAGGTGATCTGATTAAAGTTTATCTCCTCTTTAGGGAGAAAATTGCTAGCTTTAAGGTGAGTTCTTTAATGTAGCAGGAAACAGTTTAGCAGGATCCTATAAATTGAAATGGAATTTCTCAAGGGTTTCAGGGATTCTATCACTAAATAAATGTTGTATGGTTGATGCATAAACTACTGGGGGCAATTCTTTAAAGTATGTTACGGATCAAGTCAGACTAGATCATCATTACAGCTCCTTGGTGGGCCATTGGTTTGGTCCTAATGGAGGGTTTAGAATGTCACCTTCTCCCAAAGTATGCATCATTCTTCTTTCGTGCACATACTGATCTATTCTTGCTTATTCTTAGTCTATGAGATCTGGTGTGTCTGATCATGAGGTAGGACAGCAGCTGACAGGTTTCTATTATAGTTGTCATAGCTTACTTGAAGATAATTGCAGGTGCCAAATAACTACAGTCAGTTTGTATGACTTCTATTATGTTTATAACTGATACAGGCAAATATTTTTGCTGTGTTTCTGCCTTATTGTACTGGATTAACATCTATTTTTCTTTAAACATCACAACCTTTTGCAGTCACGTGGTTAAGGAAAATATTGGAATATGTTAACAGTACATTGTCATTAGTGTGAGGTGGTCTCCTTTCATGAATGAATTATGTATTGGCTGCCAGGTTATGTGTGGAACAATTTCATTTTCACTGGTGTAGCATAAACCCTGTCATGCAATGACAGTTACTGAGACCTATATCCCATAAAATGTGCTTTTTTTTTTTCTCCCTCTGCGGTGTTTAGCAACAACTTAGACCTCTTGTGCACTTGGAGATTTACACCGAAAATATTACCACCAAATTGGTTTCTTTAAGCATAGATTGCAAATCTTTTAAAGCATTTATTTGAATTTGTGTCATATGCTGCAATTAACTTGCCATTACTTGCAGCTGCCCTTTCCAGTGAAAAGTTTAGAAGACAGGAATTTATAATCAGGGAACCTCAACACAGCTGTCAGAAAAGGCTTGGGATCAGTACAAGTAGTCTCAAGGGACGACTTGAAAGGCAGATTTGAACTGTGAACTTCTATGTCAGAATTTTGATTGCCAAGGACCCTTCTAGGTCACACAACAAGGATAATGAGTGCTACAGACTTAAATGCTCTTGGACAAAAGTTTATTATAAGTGCACAGAGAAATAGCCCAAATATGTCACAGTAGATTCATGGTTATTACTGAAACAATGCATTAATGTTGGCAGTCACTTGAAATATGGTATGTATATAATAGTTTCATTTAGTATCACTTAGAGGTCTCTACTGCAAAAAAAGGCATGACCTGTCACTGATGTATGCTACTATAACAAAATATGAGTTATCTCTTTCCTTTGAAAAATTTTCAGATCACTCATCTACTGTCCAAAATGAGAGGAGTGTAGGATAAGTTATAAAGAATTTAATTTGGCGCTTTTCTGCGTGTCTCTTATTCTAGAAATTCAGGTGATTGTCCTCAAAATAAGGAACACCAGAAGATTAGGTATAGTTTTTATTTTAATTTAAACAAAGGAACTATTTACCTATAATGAAAAGAGAAAGTAGCTTTAAGGCTTCTTGGATTTTAAATTATTTTTTTGTGATGGTCAAAGATATTTCATGTGAAATAACCTTCTCAGATGTATTTGTAGTTCCTTCTGAGATTCATAATTCAGAAGAGAAATGTTATATGCCAAAATAAATATATAATAAGAAAGCATCTATGTCTGCCATAAAACTGACAAAAACTAAAAGAAATTATTGCTTTTCTGAAGGAAAGTAAAAGTTGTCTTCTGTAGTCTCTGTCTGCTGTTACCTTTGGAAACAGTCAGTGTTTATGTTGCTGTTGAGGCATTATGATATGGTTTTCAAACTGACTTGCATGTCATGCCATGATGATTGGGAAGACAGTGAATGCCGCCAGTTTTCAATAGGAATGTGAAAAACAAGATTAGTGCCTCCGTAAATTGCAGTAAATAACTTTGTCATTGTAGCCGATGCTTGGACGATTGTGAGTTTGTATCTTACTGTAAAGCCTGATAGCTCTGAAGTGACAGCAGTGATTTCAAGATCTCTGTTGCTGCAATTTTTAAATCACTGCAGAAATGAAATAAGGAAAGACTGTGGAAAGTCTTGGGAAAAATCTATGAATTTTAGTTTTTACTACTAAAATGTGTTCAGAAGTGCAGCCCTATTGAGGAGACCATACTGACTGCTTAATTCAGGATGCAACAAAACAATGAAAGAAGAGTTTAATAAGGTGGAACTGATTGGGTTGGACATTCGTATACCTCTGTGAGTATTGTTTAATTGTCCATGAGATTGAGTTGTTAAATAAGCAGACTAATACAAACTGAGTAACACAAGAAACAGAACTAATAAGAAATCACAAAAATAATTTTGTTTCTAATATATAGTTCTTAATTATAGTGTTCTACACTCAGTGCTGTATGGTTGAAAGCTTACAGTTCGTGTCCCTGTTGAAGGAATCAAATTAAATGTTGTTTACTGGTACTGAAATTTCTCTCAAGTACAAAACGTGCTTGAGTTTTGCGACATGGAGGAATTCCAAAATTAGTTGAAATTCTGGTTGACATTGTAGGTATGCCTGGAAGGTGTAACAGAGGAAAATTTAGGTTGCATTTTTAATGTTAGTTGACAGATATACAGAATGAGTGGCTGACTGACAATTAGATGTCATCTTGGCAAGCCCAGGTTGTTCTGATCGAAATGGGCTTCTTAGCCTGATGAACCCTGGCAGTCCATTCAACACATCTGAGAGCGTGGTAACCTCCAGCAGACAGCAATGAGGAGCAGCTGGAGTCAGAAACATGGGATGTCTGCCGTGAGAGTGACTTATTTCATGTGAGTTAACACTCAGGATTTCTTCACAAGTGTCCCTTTGTAGACTAACACACACGATTTCATTTGTGTTAATCACGAAAACAGCTGTTTCATCAAATCATCATATTTTAAGTCTGCCAGCATTAACAGGCATAATACAATGAAAAAGCTTTCCAAGTAGAAACTCTGCAGGATTCTAAATTAACAGAAAGACATCTATGGTTTACACCAAGGAGGATCTGATTGACTATCATTAGCATTTTACCAATGTGCTATAAAAGAGAAATTGATTCTTCATAGTGCTAACAGAAAACACAAGATGATTTAATGTGTTGGCACTGATGTTTGTGGGAATCAAGAGTCAGAATAAGATGGATTTAAATATCTATGGTGCACTAGTTAAGCTAATCATGTGAGTTTACCTTGAAAAAATGTGAGATGCTGGAGAAACATTGGACTGTAAGAAGTTAGTTCTGTTTGCCCTTTTTGGGACTGTTGGATATGATGGCCTGTACTGTAACACACTCTGAAACCTCGGGATATCTTTGAATTGCATTACATTGCAAAGCTGTAGAATAAAATTCCTTACATTAAAAATAGTTATCTGAAGTACATTTTCCAAAAAAGAAATGTAGAACTTCAAAGACCAGCTTTTAGCGTTACTTTTTATATGCCTTTATAGCCAGCAAACGCAAACAAGCCAAAAATCAGAACTACTTATTCATCATAACAGGACTCAAGCAATGTCACTAGGATTCAGTAAAGTCAAATTAAACGACAGCAGCTCTGCAGCCTATTAGAATAAGTTCATTAACTTGTCAAACTCAAGCATATGTATTTTGCATAAATCAGATAAAATTGTGAATTCATAAGCATTAATATGATTTTTTCTGACAGAAAGGTGTTACAGAGTATTTGGGAAAGCCTCAGATGGGACAGATTTTTATCCCCTCTTTCCAGCCTTAGACACTGTCACAAGTGCTCTGGGTTACCCTACCTGCTCTGTGATGTTTCTGGCTCTGGCTGCGGGAGGGAAAGTCATCTGCACACTGCAGGAGAGTGAGTTATAAACTGCACTGAATTTACTCTGCAACAGAGTACTCCCCTCGTATTTTTCTTGGCAACCATTAATAGACACACTTTAAAATACTGCCAGGGCTCCAGAGGATCCTTGTATACCAATCTTATCTGAGGGAAACCTCCACTACCCTGGTCGTGGTCTTCCTCAAGTGTTGTACCCTCCAAAATTGCAAATTTCACTCTGCCCAGTGACAGGTAGCTTTAATACAAGCAGAGAAAATCAAAATCTCTTAGTAATAGAATATTACAGCAATATAATAACAAAGTCAACTGGGACATGCATTAAGATTTCTGTAAGATTGTGTATTATCCCCAGTACTGAGATTTGAGTTTTGGCACACCTGTCTGGAAAGAAAGTTGCGTGAAAGAGAAAAGAAAGTGCTATTTGTAACAGGCAAGTGAAGTAGTCACTGTTTGGTTTTGTGAAATAATATCCAACTAGAGAGGAGTCATCATGACACGAAAAGACTCGTGGCGCTCTGCTAAGCACAGGTGCTAAAAAGCAAGAGTTTAATAAAGACCCATAGACCTCAAAAGATTTAAAGAACATTCTTCCAAAGCTAAGAAGTCCTGAATGTAGGTTGCTCAAGCTCCTACATAAGTCATGCCCTTTATATTTTTGTTAAAATAGTCTTTTTTATCTGATTTTTATCTGATTTTGACTTTTTTTGCTCAGGAAAAAGGCAAAAATCATAATATTGATATCCGCTTTTCCAAATTTCAAGTTTCTTTATAAAGTGTTAGAGTACAAGATTCTCTATTAAAAATAGATTGTTTCTAATGTGTGGGGAAAATGTGTATTTATAATTCTAAGGAAAAAAAGGGTACATTACATCTGAAATTTATGCACTCTTGGGAAAAAAAATCACTTTGAAGTGTTAAATGTTGGCATTATTTACCTTAACAGTTAAAATTTTGTGAAATTATGAGGAATATAAATCTATTTCCTTGTGGTAAGAAATACTGAGTGATCATACATACATAAGAAGCTCAGGAAAAGTAGTTCGGTACTGTTACTTGAAACAAAGATCGTATAAGATCATGACTTTTTATGTTATATATGCAAATGGGTGAGTGCTTACTTTTTAATTTCTTTTTAACTTCACTTTCATTTGTGAAAGTAACTTACTAAAAATGTCACCATTAACTAAATTTTTTGTTCACAGAGTTACTTACCTTTTCTAACAGTGACTCTCCCCGTTACTTTAATCAACTCCACGTATTAGTCTTCTTGGTAATTTTTCTACAAAAAATAACAATTTCTAACAAAATATCTTGTACTTCCAGTTTATGAAACAATTTTTATGTGTTATGAGATTAGACAGTATCAAATTCTGATGCAGACAAATAATGTAAGAAAGCTGAATAACATTTGTGGAGGTTGTGAAACAATTACTCCATTTTAATACATATAAACTCATACAATTTTAAGAACCGAGCCATTTTCGGGCTGACACTTGAAAATCAACATAAAGAATTAAAGTGATTTAATCCCAATAGGAAATGAGATGAGGTAGACATGAATCTGGCTCCTACTCCTCTCTGAAAAGTTTCACAAAATGGGATAATGGGAAGACTGAAATTTTAGGGTGGTTTATTGGCTTGCAGATTTCTCTCAGCAAAGTGCCACACCATCCATGTACCTTCATTAATGTGAGAAAGCCCATCAGCTCTTCTAGACAGAAGGAATATTCTTGCCAAATTGCCTTACACAGATCCTGAAGTAAGCTTTATGGCAGTGTGCCAACTATTAATTTTTCTTTCTGAATAGTAATTTTATTTACTTTTTTTTTTCAACACCATATAGAGTAACTTACAGGGCACTTTTAAGAAGCTTAGTTTGAACACAAGCATTCTGTTAGGACTCAGAAGTAAAAAAGGGCTAAACCCAAGATATTCAAAGACCTCAGGAAATTGGAACTTCATCAAGAATGGATTCCATTCAAGTTAGTGCACTGACAGATGACATACCAGAGAGACATCATGGTGTCTTCACATGATAGCCATGAAAGTGGTTTCTTTTTCTGTTTCTCTTGCTGCTGTTGAAATCTCTGGATATCTACAGTTTTGGTCTCCCTGGGAAGCTGGGACCAATATTTACCGGATTACATATTCATTTTTAAGTGAAGTCTGTAATGAATGCCTGTGGCAGAAGAATGTATTTCCCTGGTGTCCAGAAGGTGTGTTCTTGTTAATTGCCAAACCAGTTAAGTTAATACAGTGACTGTGGGCAAGGAACATTTTCCTGACTGTCACTGGAACAGAGAACCACAGTGTTTCTGACCAGGAAGAATCCTGCACCTCGTGTGAAAACACAGGGCAGTAAGAGGGAGCAGATTCTTCCCTCTGTGATCAAAACCAGTTGTCCTGGACTGTATGGCTGTATGGGGGCCACCTGGACCCCCAACCGGCCCCTCTAAAATTAGGCCACACTCTCTACCTGTTGAAAGCAGTGTAGCTGCTTTGGTACTACTTCTAGTAGAATTTTCCTTAGTGTTGACTGTTTGTTGTAAATGTAAAAAGGCATAATATAATTATACAACATTTAGGAATTGTACCCCAGCCAAAGTGGCTTACATTCATTTGAAACATCATCTGTCTCAGTAATTAGAATACTTACAGTTAACAGGGACCTGGCCCAAGCTATTTGTTTTTGGACTGTATTCTGTTTAAGCATCTGCCCTTGAGTTAACTTTTTAAAATTTCTCAGTATGTTCTAGCTGTGGTCTGCATATTTAATTCCTCTTGAATATTTTTATACCATGAGTGGATACACAATCGTTTCAGACTAAAACAATCTTGATATTTTGTGTGTGGATAGAATATAGAACTTTATTATTTTCCATCCTGAGCAAGTCTTTTTCATTTATTTTTTTTTCCACAAAATTTGTATTTCTAAAAAAGTTTTAAGACCTTTGGGATGGAAGTGAAAGAATCCCATTTTCACCTTGGTGACTTTCTAGGGTAAAAAAAATGCATTAAAAAAGGGAAATTATGTAACACTATGAGCAATAAATATTATGCTGGAGAAGTAGGTAATTATATGACTTTTGTTATCTTGAAGTACAACCATTTCAGTTTTGTTACAGTATTTTAAAAGTATATTTTGGGACTAGTTGGATATATGTATCTGATGTTATCCTGTGAGTTACTTTATTGACACTTCCATTTGACTTGTTATTTAAGAAGAGATGCAGAAATCCTGTTTTATAATATTAAAATATTTAAGAATGTTGAAATAGTTGTCACTTGAGAGATTTTCCTGGACATCGGTCTCTCAAAATCAAATTAATATGGAATATTAATATAATATTTACGGCATTTTAATTCTGGGAAGTTTAAAAATGAAAATTTTAAATATTATTTAGTAAATAGAGGGAAAATTTCCAGTACCTTTTGCTTTCATTTTAGATTTCCTTTCATTCTTCATGGGTAAGAGGGAAAGGGAAAAAAAGCTTAAAAATAGAGCATTGTTGATGTAGGTTGAGGAACTCTGACAGAAACAGTAGAGGCAAAAACTGGGTCAAAAATTGACATAAGACACTTCATCTTGTAACATATATATAATTGTAACGACAGTATAGTGTGTGCCTATATCTGCATTTACACATATATATATTTGTCATACAAAATTCTTATCATACAATTGTGTTGTCATACAATTCTTTTTTTCTGAAGAAAGCTACAAGGTCATATAGAGATTAAGAAAAAATAAGACTTTTGTATGCCTCACTTTTCTATCAAATGTCTCAAACTACTACACAAAAATGAGAGCTATCCTTCCAGTTACAGCTGGAGAAAATAAGCTTTGGGATAAATACCACCCTGCAGTTCACAAGTTGACTCTGGGCAGAGATGGGAGAACACTGCTTCTCTTATTTCCAAGTTACTGTCAGCTCTGGCAAATGCCATATAGTGCATTCTTGATACCAGGTCACTGTTAATGACATTTGAAATGTAGATGTTAAGTGAAAGCGTGAAAAACTGCTTAATAGTTGTTTTGTCAGGAAAAAGTTACACATAAAACCACTTTGTACTTTCTATTGGAACAATTCAGCTGTTAAAGCATATTTAACAATTCCAGGTTTTTGATGCGTGGTATGCCATAATTACCATCAATTTTTATTATCTTTGGCAAATGATTATTGCTGTACTCTGAATGACTTCACCTAGGCAGAATTTTCCATTTCACAAAAAGCAGTTCGTTAGCTGCTGTAGCAGTGCTTGTGTTCAGTCCACCATTTTAAGCAGTGACCTATTAACAGGATGGTTCAAAGGCTTAGCAATACATGTGTTTGGATTTAGATTGACTTCCACTGTCCTAGAAGTTTAAACTCAGTCATTTATAGCTCCTAGAAATCATCTGGAACAGTGACTTTAGTTTGTCACTGGTTAGTGAGAAACTAGGGTGTAGAAAATCTGTATAATTGAGTATCCTTGAACCCAACAGAGTTACTGTTTCCACACTTAGGAATTCTTAGCCATATCATGTTTTAGTTCCAGTCATCCAGCTTTGGTTTTGCTAGTTCATATTCTTCTAACAGAACTGAGTGACTGATTGTGAAATGCTTGTGTTAACATTTTTACAAACTGTCATCTTTTGCTTAAGGAAAATTAATTTAAGTATGTTTTAATTTTATTGGTATCATGTTTGAGTACTCCATTCCCTTTGCCTTCCTTATATAGTGATGACAGCAGAGAAAGAAATTTTAGAGTAAATTAGTATACTTCCAAGCTACTTAAAAATGTTATAGTTCATCTTCTGGATCAAACTGAAGATGAAAATTGGCTTTGTAAATTATGCTTTATGTTTAGTTGGGACTGTAGTAAGAAATTTTTGTGATGCCTTTGATTTACATTACATATTCACTGCAATTATATTGACAATACACTGTAAATTGTTTAGTTTTGTGTAGTGTTTCCCTGCTGTGCCATTGTTTTAGAAGTCCATGGTTTAATTTCAAGAGATGCAAAATTGTCTGTCGTCGATGTAGAGGATTTACTTTCTCATTCGTTGAAAAGATAACTGTACAACCTTTCCAGGGTGAAGGGTGAGAGGAACTGGCCTCCAATTGTGCCAGGGGAGGTTTAGCTAAGGAAAAATTTCTTCACAGAAAGGGTTTTCAAGGGTTGGAACAGATTACCCAGCGTGATGTGGAGTCACGAGGATCAGTGATTGGAAGTTGTGCTCTAGAACCTGAGATGTGCTGGTGTTTGGTGTGACGTGAGGCCATGGTCCTACACACAGTGATTCTCACCTCTGATAGCAGTTTTGTTCAATTTTGCCTGTAGAGAATTATGGCTTCATTTGTATGTGTTTTCTTTGTCTTTTTCAGACACAACCAAATGATGTTTTTACAAAAAATATTTGTTCTGAATATTTCATGTGGCTCAAAATTTGATAAGTTTTAGTCGTACTATAAAAATAAACACCCCTCCCTCCCCCAAAACAATTATAAAATTAATAAGGGGGGGTTATATTGGTGAGATTCTTTTATAAGTTTCTGTTTTCATAATTGTGTGTTTTAAAGAACATAAAACATAAAGCAACATAAAACTTAGAAGTGTCAGTAATTTCTGTTTTATGACAGAAGAAAAATGTAGTTTGATATCATTTTCCCTGTAACTCACATTCATCATCATGAAAACCAGAAGTTGTTGACTTTGAGTAGGAAGGAAGAGGAAAAAAAAGGGAGAAATTAAACATGTAAAATAGTGGCTCTGGAGACTAGAAGATGGGAAAAGAAATCTTAAGAGTTTACTTTCAGTGAAATCTTAAGGTTTACCTCGTTTACTTTCAGTCTTGTTTTGATATGTGTGGCCGAAGGTGTTTTGACAATACCCTTTCTTTTGTGAGTCTGAAAATCTAAATTACTTATAGTGAAATTTTTTAGTAGGTTTTCTTTGAAAAGTTTCCTAAGGGAACTCTTATTCTGCTTTATTTTTCTGCCTTTTCTTAGCTTTAATTGGAGAGCAGAGCTCTCCAAGTTTCAGGCTGTATCTCCTACAGAACTGTTATACCTGCTAATGATGGATACTCCAGCTGTTTATCTTGTTTAGGCCAGAGAAGTTTTGAAAAGCAACTGTAAAAGTCTTTCTTTCACATTAAAAGAAGTACAGTCTTGATAAACTATCACTTCTAAGAAAAGAATATATGCTCTTTTTGTGCCTTTGTCAAATCTCTCTGAAAGAGTCAGAAGCTTCCTTTACGCATTTCTTTCAAGAAAGGGGCCTCTCTTTTACTAGGAGAGCCACAAAAACACCAAAACACATAGGAAGAAGATTCACTGGAAATCAGAAAAAAGGCTCTTTTCATCCTTTTACAAATATATTTCATACAAACATTACCGTTTGTTTCATAAAACCTAGTAAGATTTACAGTTGAAATAATGCTATCACAAATTCACCAGAAGCGTGCCTTGTGCCTCTGTGATAGCACCTTAGCTCCACCTTACAGAGGTTTTTGTTTTTCCTGGTAAGGGGTACATAACAGCTAGGGCATGCAGACCATCTGATGGATTTCCATTCTCTGTCACGTGCCATACTCTCCCCTCAGATAGGCAAGAGTGACATCATCGAGGCACTTCTTGCATTCCTGTCATCTGAGGCTATCTTCTGGGATGAGAAGGTTTTTTAGAATGTGATATTCTTTGGCAAGTTCCTTGAGAGTCCCCTACCCCCAGAAAGCTGCAGCATCATATTTTATTACTTCATGATGCAGAGCAGACTCTGTCAGGTCAGTCCTGTTCAGTGTTTCTGCAGACTGAAATTCCAGCATCCACAAAGACAGCTTCAGTAATGTATGTGGAACGTGGAAAGGAGAAGGAATGGTTAGATGTCTCTGAAGCAATTGCTGTTCAGGATGCAGTGCAGCCACGTGTGTACCTTTTTTTTTTTTTTTTTTTTTTTTTTTTTTTTTTTTGAGGCATACATATGTTTGGTGTGCTTGAGTTAGAGCATTTGTTTGAAGAGCTCTTGGGATCTGCTGAGGGGACATTAGCCTTGATTGTTATTGCAGTCTCAGCTAATGGCACTGGAGAATATGACTGACTCGAGTTCTGAAGAAATTAAGTGCTGTGGAGGCTACCCAGGAGATGCAAGGACTAAAGACAATGAGAATAATGAGAAAATATTTATTGTTACTTTGAGCCATCCTGCATGGTTTTTCTTTTGTTATTTTCAGTTTTTCCTAATGTAACCTCAGCTTTTTGTTGGAAAATAAGTACTTTTCTTTCTTAAGCCTGTTATCATGCTCATAACTCTTCACCTACTCACCCATAGAAAAAACAACACTGCAGCCACCTACCTAAAAATGCAGGGCCAGGAACTAGGAATAGAGCACCAGTCTCTCTCTTGTTGACTGTCCTTTGCTTGATCTTGAAACTTGGACTCTTTCAGGTCATTACACAGGCTCTCAAACCATCTGCCTTCCCCCATACACTGCAGAATCACAGTGTCTGAAGCATCCTAACTAGAGATGCACTTCTACAGCTAGCACAGGGGGGAGGGCATTGGAGAACTCTGGAGATCTCTATGGTAACCAGGTAGTCTCCCTTAGCGAGAAGTAGCTCCACTTTCTGAACCTTTCCCTCTCTCATTAGAAGCTTGTTCCCACCTCACTAACCTGCAACTGGTTTATATCTTATGCTGGTATTGAGTCTAAACCTCCTCCTTTGATCTTAAAGTTTTTCCTGTCTGTCCCTTGGCCTTTCACCTTTCTTTTGTTCAACAGTAACTTGTACCCTCTGTCCCTTAGGTAATGGCAGGCTCTGCCTGCCTATCCCCTTTGCATTTTTAGACCCTTCTTTCTCCTGTTTGCCCAAAGAGAGAGATTTCTTCCTTCCTTTCAGTACTTTTCCTTATAGATGGATGTTGTCTGGTTGTGTTTTCTCTCCGCAAAGTTAATTATCAGCTGTTGTTTATTTGTCTCTCTCATGTCCCACTGCCATAGTATGGCCAGTAAAATGGGTACAGCTATTTCTCTGTGTGTTCTGGATTTTTTTGTACTTTTTTCCATTCTTACTGTGTGGGCCCAAGTTTTGCAGTAATTTAATTAATTTTGGACAGAATAATGCAGGTTTTACTAGTAACTGACCTCCTAAATGGTGCAGTGGTGAACTCACATGATATTTTATCCCATCATAATTTCTCAGTCTAAAAACCAACATCATCATTGGCAACATAGCTGTGATCCTAATACAGTTTTTAGGGTTAAGCTACAGTCTTTGAGAAAGGTAAAAGAGCAAACCTTAAATTCAGTACATCGGTATCACCACTGGAATGGCATTTAAACTCTTTGCACTGTGTGGTGGTGTGAACAACACACTGCGTTAGGCACAAGTCAATAGTGGAAACACCAATATATCAGCGACAATTCATCCAGCTTTCCTCGGCCTTGGGTGGTAATGGGGACTCCTGTAGTTCTTTTGTTAGTAATGGATCTTCATAAGTGGATCTGGTCTTCAGATTCCCTAAGGATTATTTTATCCCCTGTGCCTGCTTATCCAGATGATGCCTGAGACTTTCAGGAGCTTTGTCATTGTCTGGCTTTTAACTAAAGGACGTGCTACTGGCTGTGGTCCAAGATAATCCATTCAGTTGCCTGATGTCCTCCAGCCTGGGGACAAAGAGAAAGGTGACTCCACCAAATAATGAAGACTCTGGTCTTATTGGCTGGATGGCAACTCTGTACAATAATAAAATAAAATAATTAATGTATCTTAATTATAGTCCTCTCTAAAACCCTTTGCCTTATCATATTTTTCCAGTAGTGTGCAGCTAAGAGAACAAACTCAGAAAATATGCAGATGTAACTTTGTTAATAATTCGTACATGTATTTTAAATGGAGTTTGGAAAAGGTACAGAAACACAGGAAGTACCGAGTGCTTTCTTTTTAACTTTTCTTTTGAACAACCTGGTTATATTATATTTTCAAGGACTCTTTTTCCCATTGTAGTGGTTTGAGGATCATCATTACCTATCTGCAGATTACGTTGAAATATGTTAATTTATTTTAATTACAACTAACTGAAGATCATCATTAAAAGTAGCAAAGATTTGGAGAGATATAAGAAGATATCTTCCCTGAGTTTGTCATGCATATTTCTGTACAGAAGAAATTTTAAGAATTCTTATTATCGGGCATTTCATTTCATTTCATAGGTCAGAAAGAAAGTAATTGTAGATTTCCATTCTTTTTCTTCCAAAATTGAGAAAACTAGTGTAAATGATTTAAAAGCAATTAGTTGCATGCATATTGTCCTGGCAAACCATTCCATTCCTTTCCTATGCAAATTTTTGAGGCAAGCATCATTCATCTGTCTCATTGATGTGAAACAGGGGAAAACCAGGGCTGCCATACTAAACTGATGTAGGTTGTTTTCCATTCTAATTTTATTGTTATAGAAAAATAAGACAATTTCAAAAGCAGTTTGAGTCAATAACAGAGTAATAGCATTCTAAAATGATATTATTATTTATTCATGCTTAGTTAAATATAACTGTTACATGAAATAAATGATTATCTGTTTTGGGTATAATTTCATAATAAGGCCTTTGAAGGTCATTTGGACTACTGCACTAATTAATGTTTTATTTCCAGCCTTCCTTAATTATTCTTGCCAGATGGTCCTTTATTTATGTTATTGCTTGGAGTTTCCAGCTGAGGTTGTTTGATTGTTGAAGAAAAATATGTGATGGCACCATAAGATAACTGTAATTGAATTGTTAGGTATGTTAGAACATTCAAGCCTTCTGTCCCTGCTTTAGCCACATCTGGGAAATAAGTTTGTTAACAAAGTGCTTTGGCACCTCATTGAATACTTGATGTGATATATGAAAATGTTTAGAGCAAACTCAATTAGCATAAAAGCCTTTAGAAATAGAACTCTGGTAGCTTCTCATTCATTTATGAATTACAGAATCTTCTGGGTAAAATGCACAAATGGGTAAATTACCAGGTGGTTGGTTTTGTTTAGGCTTTTGTTTGGTGTTGTTTGTTCACATCTGACTTGCTTTTCTCATGTCTAGATAATATTGCTTTTGGGTTTATAACAAGGTGTCTTTACCATAAAAAAAAATGAGATGAAAGCATAGTAATACTCATAATACTTGGAAATTAGGCAGCTAGCTTTGGTAAGTAACATCTCAAAAGTGCTTGTTTCTGGAAGGTTTAAGTCCAACACTACGAGACACCAGATTTGGGACCAATAATATAAAGGCAGCATTTACAAAGGACTCTTTTGCTTTAATCAACATTGTTTGCATTGTGCTAGTAAATAAGTATCACACTTATTCTTTGAAAGTCCTATGGTGTCAGGTTCTGTGTAGCAACAAGTAAACATACATGTACTAGAAGAGTAAATAAGTGGAAAAATGGTGTATGGTAGTACACAAATGCATAAGTTTATTCCAACAGTGTAAATAAAATATTTACCTCTTCTCTCTCCTTTTTCGCCCTTTTTCTATAACCATTGCAAGGAGCAGTTTTGGGAAATGGAGATGAGTTTACAGCCTTGAAACCAACAAGGAAAAGGATATTGAATGTGTTTTACACATATGTGTATCGGGGGTAGCTGGGAGGAAAGAACTCTGATGTTTGTGTAGAAAAGTGGTGAATGGATGAATTATTGATGCAAAGGTTCAAGATCTGAAAAAAAACATTGCCCAACTAGAAAGTGAAAAGTGAGATGTATCTTTGACTCATTCATAGCTGTGTACTGCAAGAGACTTAAGTAAAATTAAAAAGAGGTGAATTAATTCCATTAATTTTTAATTCCATTAAAAAGAGGTGAATCAACTACAAATCAGAAAGCATAAGCAAAAGCTTACCATAATGAATAATAAGAGGCTGCTGAATAAGAATAAGGTTAGAAATTATTACTTTTCTCTGTTTTCCTTGTGTTTTGTTTTTATTAGAACAATAGTAAATGCTGTGGAAGAAAACTATCCCTCCAGTTGTGGAAATTAGCTCCCAGTTTTGAAAATATGGGTGTACGGTATAAAGTTTCACCAATCTATCACAGCATTCAGAAATATTGGTAAAATATTTTCGTGCTGTCTTTTTCTATTAGAGTACATTTTTAGCAGGCTAATACATTTCCTTGGCAAATCCTCCTTAATTTGCCACATGTAGTTTTTCCTGAGCAGCAGATAGTCTGGGAACTCAGAGAAATGCCCTCAGCCAGTATCAGAGATGTGGGTTCTTGGCTTGGGAGCGCTCTGAGCGTAAAACTCCCTTCAGATGTTATGGAAGATGGGAAGCAGCTGCTGTCTTTCAGAGCACAAATGTAGGGCTTTCAGTGCAGGCTCTGTCTGCCGTGGAGCAGGATGGAGCCCACACAATGGAGCCCATCACGCAGTACAGATGCAGCAAATTAAGGCTCTACCCGATTGGTTTTTGCCACTTCCTCTGTAATTCAAGCGTTTTGTGCTTTGTTAACTCGTTGGGCTGTAAAAATGTTATAAATATGCATTTTCTGAATTGCTGCTCTGAAAAATGGGACCCTGGAGTCGGTGGTAACATCTCTACAGCAGTGTGGAATGAGTGGGCACTTCTGTCAGCTGCAGGAGATCTGCCCATTCATATTTAAATCCAGTTCTTGTGCCAAAGCAGAGATGCAGACTGCTCACGTGCTCATCTTCTGCGGTGTTAAGCATGCATGTCTCTGAACCACCATCTAAAGAAACACGAATTTCTTTAACAACCACTTAAACTGCCCAGAAACTGCTTTTAGCTGCTGGTTGCCCAAATAAACAAAACAGGTAAAACAAAAAAAAGAGTACCAAGGGAATTTCACCTTAGTGATTTTAAAACTCTTTTCAGTTTTAGCTTTTTATTTTTTTCTTTTTAGCATTTCATCACTTCCCTGCCTTCCACTTCCCTCCCTTACTATACAAACCAAATTTCCCCAACAATACTGCGTGGTATTTTTAAATAAAAACTTCAGGACTGTATAGGAACTTCTTTTACTCCTCTTCCCTCTTTTTATCTAGTCTTGCAAAATAATAAATCAAGGCCAATGTGCCCAACTTCCATCACTTCCTTGTCATTCATGTACTGAATTCTGCAGCTTTATAGATGGTGTCTTCTCTAAAGTCTCTCAAGAGGTTCTGATTTTGCTGTTTCCTCTTGGCACAGCAGGAAGGAGGGTGGCCAGCAGGGAAGAGAGACAAACCATAACAGAAGTGAGCTGACCTCTGACTTCCCTATCAGTGTGAATAGGAGATTGGTCCCAGACAATCTCTGTCTGCAGTAGAATATTCCAGTGTGAAATGCCAGCATGAAATTACTAATTATCATGCTTTTTAACTTCAGGATATGCTGCTAACTGTATATATTCACAAAGTCACCATCGTACTACAGAGATAGGTGCACAATGAGGTATTATCTTGCATTGTGACATTAAATTGTATCAGGCTAATTTAACAGTCTTTTGTAGTGCCTATTTTAATATCCCCTGCCTTTTATAGGGATTTACAAAAATGCTGTGCAGGGGAAAAAAAAAAAAAAGTTCCCAAGCAATGGATTAAGGGGGTTTTTTTAACCTTACTGTGTAAACCTCTAAATTCTTCGGCATTACATACGGTTTTTCACAGTGTAGAAGATCAATATTAGTGTTTTTTCTTGCCCACAATGCAAGATGTATTACTCAAGGTACATGACATACTACCTCACCAAAGTACCCACTGAGATTTGTAGGTGGTGTTGGGTTACAACTGTTTTTTCCTGGAGGCTAAAATTGCCTAAATCTTGGCTCTCACTGTGCTGGTTTTTTTCCCTCATTATATATTTAAGAGGGTCAAATCATTCATCATTCTCAATTACTGGGATATAATTCACTGCATGCAATGTGAGCTACAGACCAGATGCCTGGAAATTCCTGCACTGACCAATAATCTTAGGTCCCAGTACACATTCTGTTTTTAATACAACAGTAACATGTTTGTTTCCTATTGAATTATTTGCAGAAAATGCATCCCCAATCAAAGCTTTGTCAGGCAGGTGGTTATCAGAATGGGACACAATCAGGGAGACTCAGAGCAATATAAACATTCTGAGCTCTGTTCCCTTTAACAGCCTATAAAATGCCAATAACATTTAAAAGGAGTAACTTGATTTTATTAAAGGGCAGGATCTGTCATGGGAACTCGCGGCTGCAAGACGTTTAAATGAATGTCTCTTAGTGGACTGGAAGTCCTGCCCTCTGGTACTGCAGGTACTAGAAAATAAGTTATTTCATTTTCTAAGTGTTTCAGCTTGTCTGTATTCTCTTCTACTATTGTTGCATAAAATAATTTGTTCTTCATGGTGTCATGCAGTAAATTCACCAGGGTTAAGGTACAGACATCACATAAAGTTTGAAACAGTCTGTGTGGACAACGTGTTCTAGTTTTGAATGTTTTATTTTGCTGCAGGGTACCAACCTTCCTACATTTTGTGCCAATTCCTGAATCATAGCACATGGATTGGCACTTGGGGATGTGATTTAGGGGTGATCATGGTGGTGCTGGGTTGATGGATGGACCAGATGATCTTGAAGGTCTCTTCCAGCCTTGATGATTCTGTGATAAGATTGTGATGGTGTGGAAATCCATACTCTCATCAGCTCAGCACACCAGTGACCTGGCTTAGCCCAGTTTTCTGGAGATGCAGTATCAGAGATACATTTTAAGGATGGATGGGAAGGTTTACAATAGTTTTTTTCGGTAGCCTAAGGGATAGCGTAGGGGAAGGTACAAACGGTCTTCTAACTTCAGAAAGCAGCATTAATGATTCAGTACCCATAATGATAGCACATGAGAAGTGTCAGAGAGGAGAGAATAAATTGCAAGGGGTTTTGAAATCGAAGACAAGTGAAAGGTATTTGATATGGTAGGGAAAGCGAGGAGCCAGTGAAAGGATGTTAAGCAAAGGGGGATATGATCAAAGTGATGACAAGATAATGATCTCTCTAGAAATGCTGTGAATAGATGTAAGTGGGCCAGGATTGCATTTGTCAAGGCGAGTGAGAGGGCTGCAGTGGTCAAGTTAAAAGCTGATGACCACGTTACTGAGAAATGGAATTGTGAAATATGCTCACACAGGTCTGTGTATGCATTTAATCTGTGGTGTTGGTATTTGCAAAGCCAGAACTCAGATAAACTAATCCTTCCGGTCCTTTTTAATTACCATTTTGTGAAATACTGAAATTGTCAATTTTGTCATTGTTCATTGAAACTCCTAGAAATTGAGAAGAAATGTATTTGGGTCAGCCCAAGTGGTTCGTTTTTTTTTCTCTTGGATTCTCACTTTTACATAATATCGGGGAAATTAAATGCCAAGTTTAAGATGACATGTATTTCTAATAAAAGCAAAGAAAACTTGGAAATGAAAAAGAATCTCACACTTCAGTGCCATTCACGATCTAGAAGAGGAGTAGTTTTCATCTAAGTTACGTGCCTTGCTTAATTTTTAAGACACTTATGCATGAGTAAGATAAAAAAAACCACAATTAGAATTATTCCTTTGTCTTATCTGGAGCAGTATGCCTTGACTGCTAAGTTAGTACATTCTGGAGCATCACACCCTCTGAACTTGTCTTATTATCAGTTCTAGCTAGGGGTAAATATTAATTGGATCAAGCAGCAGGAAATGATGGCTAGTGCCCTCATCAGCAGGCAGAGATGCTAGGTTCCTCTTTTCTTTCTTTTTTTTTTTTTTTTTGTGCCAAAGAATAATTTAGTTATAGATATGAATTTGAATGGCTTAAAGAGGAGAGACAGGGAAATCTCAGGCTAGCCCGTATATAAACAAGAAAAAATTTAAAATAGTTACTGGGAAAAGAGGGGGTGATTGTATTAGCAGGTTTCTTTGTGTTTGGTTGTGCTTTCAAACTTTACATTTGGTGATGACCAAGAGGCTTCTCTAGAAGTTCATGTTGAAGGAGCTGGATTCAGGTCTTTTGACTGGCCCTGTAGAGAAGTTTGCCTTTTTTCTGTAGAATACAAAGGAAACAGCATTAGATATTCAAAGCTATGTGGTACCAGTGCCTATATTTCCCATTTTTACACTGAAGCAGCTGTAAGTGGCTCTCTAGTTCTTTCTGCCCTGTTTTGTTCCTGACTACCTCAAGCACATAATCAATACAAATTTTCTCAACCTACCTCTTCTACACTGAAACCATATGGGAGAAATGAGCCCAGAATGTCTTACAGAAAATCCCATGTTAACTCAGATGGTTCTTCTTTATTTCTCTGACAGTAATATAGCACTGACATTTTCCAGGGCTGCAGATATTCTCTTAAACAAAATGGTCACTGGGCACCTAAAAACAGTGTTTCAGGATGTATGTTAATATAATTACAAAGAAATGGAAAAATTTGAATATTTTGAATATTTGAAGTACGCACTTTTCAAGAAGGTTCTATTTTAAGTTCATGAAAATGATTGACCCTGATGTAGTTAGCTGCCATATGGGAGGAAAACTCAATTAAACAGAAATTGAAGAACTTGAGTTACTTTTGAACATGACAGTATGTCATGTGACATTTTGGCTCAATATCCAGTTTCCAGTTGTCACATAAAGATGATGATGTGCAGACAGCCCTTGTTCCCTCTGGCCTGTATCGTTTCTGTCACGTGGGTGTGGGGCTTTGACTGTGTTTACTTTAAGTAAGCAAAGTAGGGAACAGCACAGCCTTTCCCCTGCCCTCGTGCTGCAGACTCAGCACGTTTTTCTGTCTCACCTAAACTAGAACTTCGTGTCTTTCCAAATATCTACAGGAAATCTGATGATGTAAATGCTATCAGGACTGAATGGTGATGATTTAGGAAAAATGAAGTCATATTCAATTCAAATAATGAAGGGTGATATTTAAAAACCCAAACCCTCAGTTTTTGGTTTGTCCCTTGCCTTTTCCAACAGTCAGGTTACCTCAGTGACAGACCACGTGGTTTATAAAAAGCATGAATTCTTTTATAGTAGCTGCTTGTGTTCAAGTAGAAATCGAAATCCTGAGGTTGCACTGAGCTTCACTGGGAGATTTACAAGACTAATGATTAATCAAAATGGAATAAGGTATTCAAGTTTTCTCTGAGAAGTTCACCTGTAGTTTTTTTTTTTTTTTTTTTCTGAATAGCATATAAGGAAAATCAATCTGGTTTATGTTAATGTCTGTAGTACTGAAATGAACTTTGAAGATTATCCTGATTTAATGTTTTGGCAAACTGTTCCATTTAACCTGAGATCTGATTGAGAAAATAAAGAAGTATTAAAGCAAATGTAAATTCAGTTTCCAAATCTTTCCTAGCCATCAGCATCAGGGTTTTCATTACATCTGTAATCTTACATGCCAATGGAAGTGCTGTCACTTGATTAAAATATCTTCATATCATATATAAAATACTTCTGCACTATTATTTCTAAGTCTTGGCAGCATGCATTAAGTACACTTGTAAAAATAATTTCCTTGAAAAGAGAATAATATAAGTTTTCCATTTAAACAAGAATGAGGGATGATACAATTACACTTGCAATGAATAAAAAAAGAGTTTTGCTTTTCAATTTGAAAATGAATTATGTAGATTTTAATGTTACTTGTATTTGTTTTAAACCTTATGAGGAAATTTATTGTGATAACTATAATAATGAATAATCACTTTATATAAACATATATATAAAAGTCTTGTAATTAAGCATTTAAAGATACACACTTTTGACTCATCTCCTGTATATCACTTAGATAGAGGAATTCATGAATAAGGAGCTTGATAATTTAATCATGTGGTCCTTATCTGAATCTTTTACATTATCTTTAAAAGTTATAGCCTTAGGTACTAGATCTCCCAAGCATTTTCTTCTTAAAGCAATGAAGTGCATACCACTGTACTGCAAGCTAGCCTTGCCATACATTTTCTTGAGGCTTAACTGATTCTCACCTGGTCATTTGTGTGTGTATATATATATATATACTTCATCTTTGTTTATACTGATTTTCTCTTTATTATGCACTCAGGGAGTTTAGGGAGCAGAAGAAAGCATTGTCCTCCTCAAGGACTACACACTTGTGGAGAACAAGTAGGAACTAGATTGGGTACTTGTGCTGTATTTCATGAACTGATTACACGGTTCAGATGAGTGGTTTTGTTTTTTCTTTTTTTTTTTTTTAAATCACAGATTATGAAGTATTGTAACATAATTATGGCAAAGCATAGTCTAATGTTCTGACACTTGCTTGATTCTCGGGTTCAGGTCTGAATATAGCATTATTTATATTTGGTTGAGTATAAGGGTTGTTTTTAGGAACTTAAATGATGACAATTTTTTATATTCTTGTCTCTATTGCTTAACTTAGATGTAAAGACATAAAATGAATTTCCCTTACTATATTAAGTGAAGGCTTCATGATATTAAATGGTTGTAACCTCAAAAACCTTTTGCAAAGTACTGCTGTACATAGTTTATTGATGGAAAAACGGAGATCTAAGGAAGACTGAAGTCCTCAAAAGTGTTTAAGTACTCACCTTCTCCTAAAGTAGGGAGGTGATTATCTCCTACTGGACCAATGATCAGATTTAACTTTCATCTTTTATACAAGTTGGAATGTTGTGGATATGGTGGAAGCAGTAGATATGGAACATACTCTCTTCAGGAAACTGTCAAAGAAACCTGAAGGAGGCAGCAGCTACATTGCAGCAGAGGATTATTGTCTTGGAAAACTGGAGAAATATATATTGATGCCTAAGTGTGGTGAACATCAAACTGACCAAGAATCAAAAGTTAAGCTGGGGGGAGGAGGGGCATGAAAAACAAGTTCTGTATTGACAAATAGGATCTGTAAAAGGCATGAAGCATTTTTTCCACCCTGCTTGATTTGGGCCATGTTTCATTAGACTCAAGTGTTAACATCTGAGCCCTGCAATTCAGAGTGCAGTCTGGCTTTAAAGAATCCAGAGAACAGTATTACATGAAATGTCTTCCACTGTGTTTTTTTATAATCCCTGACTGTATATCAGATGTCCTTAGAAAAACAGTGTCATGAATCCAGATCTTGCTGTTCTGAAGCAGTGACCCATACAGGAGACATAACCATAACATTTATTCTTCTTATTATCTAGCCATGGTCCAGACTGGGTTGCATTGTTTTTTTTTAAAATAGACATCCTTAGCTTCTCTTTGAGTTTTTAAGGGTAATTTTGAAAGGATTTTTTCCAGGCCAAAGATTGATTTTTTTTTTTTCCCCCCAAGGGTCCAGTGGAACTTATCATACACAAAATATTACGTCACCAGTAGAGAGAACATACAGTATGGACTCTACTGTCATCAGTGTGCTGATGACCTGGGGCTCTGTGATTTATTTTCATTAAACTTCATCAGTGAAAGGTCTCCTTTCTCTCCGCCTTCACAGAGTGTCTGTGAAATTGGATTTGGATGACAATGAGCTAGCTGATGCCCTAACTAGGAAAAGCAGTCACTGCTCATTTGGGAACTTGAGATCTATTCTTATCTGTAGGGAGCTTCACGAAAGATTCGGCTTGTTCATTGAGATCTGGTAGGCTTGGTGGACAATGATGGAGTTTTGACGCAATTTTGGGTATTTATCTAAAAGTTTTTACACTGAAATGTGTACTTTGCCACACTAGTAGAAGTTTATATAACTGCTGGGTGATTACTGTGGTGCCCTTACTTGCTTTTCCTAAAGCCAGAGACAGCACCCTGTTGTTGCTGCAAAGGCAAAGTGCAGCTGTGTGGCTGTCGGGCATGAGAAGGGTGTTGGTTGACGTTGAGTCTTTGGGCAGTCCCTTGGATTTTCAGGGTTTTTTTGTACAAGTACAGGGACCACAATGGATCCTTAACAATCTTACATGATTTTGGTCCTGTTACCTACACAGATCTTTTTGACCTGCTGATCCCACTGGCTGTACTTTAAACGTCTTTGTTGTGGCAAGGGAACGTTCTCAGTGGAAGAACAATGATCTTCTAAAATGTAGATCATAATCTGTCTCCTCTCTCATGAAGATATGGCCAGCTCTTTCCCTTTGACTCCTACATAAAAGTATGACTGTTCTTTTTAAAATATTTTGTGTTCATCCTCTCAAGAAAAAAGGTTTGTAGCAGACCTGGATGTGGTGGGTTTTCTGTAGTTCGCGTTTTTTGTGTTTTGTTTTCTAAAGGGTTTTTTTTCTTGTATTTTACTGCAATGATTTTTTTTAAATAAAGGCTTTAAGATAACTTTTTCTTGCTTTGCCCTTCCAGTGGAACAGCTGGGAGGCATCCAGATTTACATCTTGTAGTTCTAGCCAATACCTCATGGAAAGTAAAGAGCATCCAAAACTATACAGGTGATCTGTGCTATCACTTTTAATACTGTTCTGAATTAACATGAAATAAACATTTCCCAATTGGAAATCACAACCTTTTTTCTTTCTGTAAAGCATATTCTCTTTGAAGGAGCAGAATATCTCTTGATATATGCTTTAGTTACAACAGCACCAGGCCCAAATCTGTTCACATTGTAGAGGTCAAATGACTCATTTTACAAAGTCAGCCATGAGAACACATTACTGGGTCATATGATGTTATTTTTTGCTCCAGGTGGTGTCTTGGGCTCTTCCTCTCCGTGATCCACCTGAGCTGGAGGTGGCTGGTTGCCACTATTAAGAATATAAATTTTTTTTAAAATTTTATTTTACTTTTAAATAACAGATCTCAGTTCAAGATGAAGATGATATTAGCAAACACAGAAGATTAAGTTTCAGGCTTAGACTGCATGTAACTTAAATTTTCATGGACCTAAAGAATTCAATACAAGTTCTTTTCTGCACTGAGGATGTGCTCTGCAGCATGGAAGCAAGTTACTGTGAGGATAATTGTTTGCATGGTGTGGTTACATCATGCAGATATGGGGCAAATAGAAAGCAAGAAGACAGTAGATGAGCTATTTATTTTAGTAGCTACCACCCAGTTCCTACCTGCTTTGTGTAATATACAGATTTTGGAAGAAATATTGGAAGTACCAGTATATGTTGTTTTATTTTAAGGTTATGGAATCTTCATCTCATGGAATTTGTCAGAAAGGGGAAGATCTGCTTTGCTCCAGTCCGCACTGTATTAGGCGCCATAAAGAATGTATACAAAATATAGACGGATCTGTAGACAAATAATTGTCTTCTTTTACTATAGTGAGAGAGAGAGCTTTAAAATAAACAGACATAATGTTAAGAAGATCTATGAGTGAACTATCATCCTGTAATTTAATTTAGTCTAGTCAAATATTAACTGTTGAATGAAAACGGACACAACACAGTTTTATCAGGTCAGGCAGCAAAGTGCATCAAAAATTACTTCTTTGAAGCTAATGGATTTTTATTCATATTTAGTTTTGTACTAAAGTCTTTAATTTTAAGTAACCTACATTTCTGCACTGGTCTTGCTGTTCAGCCAACTGGTTTGCAAGATATCATTAACATTTTCTTTAGAATTAGTCAATAAGTAGTTTTATGAAAGTAAATATTTACAAAATATTGACTTTATAAAAATCAACAAATGTTATCTTCAGAAAATATTTATTATTTTAATGCTTAGTTTTGTAAATTATTTTGTAGACACATAACAATACTATTTGATGAAAAGACACAGTAGTGCCTTAATATCACTACAACACATCAATATTTGTTCTGCTACTTGCTGTTTTGACATACTGTGAGATAATGTGATTTCTACATACAACTTCTACTTCTAGAAATAAGTGTCCGTGTTAACTACAATTTTTCTTCTGTTTTATTCCTTAAATCTTTAGTGTTGTTTGCAACTATCTCAGGGCCAGCCCTGTAGTACCTTGACTTCTGCCTAAATGAGGCAACGTGGCATCACAGATAACGTACCAACCTCTAACAGCATGATCCCGATTTTCTGAAGTTAGGCACCAAACCTTCTCATGCAACTCATCTGAGAGATTAATATGTGTGTTGCAAGTAGATGAGTAGGGAGTAAGGTTTACCTGTGATTAGAGATAGCCAAAAGGGAGCACAACACAGAGTTTAATCCTATTACTGCCACACCTGTTTACCAGCCAGTTTTATGTTATAAAGTGCAAGCTGAAGTAAAAATATTTGCAAATACTATACAAATAATTTGTTTAATAAACACAATTACTTTATTCTGAAATAATTTCTCCCTAGCAATCATTAATTACAGAAGTCTTTGTGATTTTATATAAATATAGGAATATAGTTTTAAAAAAGTCCTTAAATTTCTGATCTGACCTCAAAGTTTCTTTTGTCATTAAAATTACTTCCATTTAAATCTTGCCTTTGAGAAATGTCTCTACAGGGTTTCTAGCTTAATGAACTAGCTGAGAAAATACCTAACTATTTATTTTGGAAGGTATAATGTGCATTTTTATTTAATCACACTGTGACTGGGAAATTATGCAGATGGGCCAAATTTCCAGAATATTACCAGCATGGTACCTACTGATACAAAGACAGTGTGCTGAAAGGGAAGTTTCCGTCAGTTTTCACAGCCTGATTTTTAACAAAATCCTACGTTATTTTTTGCTCACCAGTGAGGTGTGTTTTGTTTTTGTCAGGCAGTGAGGCTAACAGTCTAATGGCTGATATTACACATTCATCTGTGAAAAAGAAATTTAACATGCACATTCTCCCTATACGTAACACCATACAAAAAGAAGATTCTAAAGTGAAAAGATGTAGACAGATGTTTTTCTTCACTGTTGTGTACACCCATAAACATGCTAAGTGGTAGTTAGGCTTGCTGGTTTAAATTGTTGTTCTGTGTGTGTGTAAGTCTGGGGACTGATCAGTGGCACTTACATTCAAGCAAAAAGCAGGAGATTTTGAGTAGAGTAAGAATTCCCTATATGTATATGTGTCCATTTGTTGTGTTTTCATAGTGTCTATAACTCCACATTATACTTTACATACACTTTCTTGCTATGCTTTGATGCTTTCATGACTCAGTTCTGGTAACTCTGATAACCTACTGTCCATTTACCAATTGTGATGTTTGATCCTGTGCTATTCACCTGTTTTCTTTGATTTATGCCTTTATTGGGAGCTCTTTGAGGCAGAACTTGCTTTTTACTTCTGTGTCTGTAAGACAGTACGTGTTGAGGGAGGGGAATTGGGGCTTGTAAATTGTACTTAAAGGTACTACCATTACCTGGGTGCTGTCTTTACAATACGCTGCCTCACTAGGAATGTTATAGTTTGTGAACATTTGATATTTAGAATTGCACTCCAACTGGTGTGTTTCCATTTTTTTCCCTCATAAAATAATTCCTATAATTTTGGGTTGCTGGTCAGACAGTCATAATTTTGTAACAATTGTCCTGAAGCACTGCCAAGAAAAACATCATCTGTATATTCATTGGATCACAAACCCTCATTCTTCTGATTAAACTGGTAGTAATTTTGTGTGCTGGTGTTTGAACACCTTTTCTTCATCCTTGATACAACTTCGTTTTTACGTTTTCCTCATGTATTCAAAAGCATTCCGTGTGGGTGGGAATGTGGTTTGAGTAGGAGCGTTCACTTGAAAATAGGGTCAACTGTTCAGAAAAGAAAAATCAAATTAAAAAATTTACAACCATGACATGAGACATGAGCAGGATGCTGAACCTTAAGGTTCAATACTGCAAAATGCAGAATGTCCGTAAATGCACCTTGAAGTGAACAAGGGTTTTAGAATGGGAGAGCACTACATATTTGAAAATCAGGAATTAATTGTAGCAAGAGAATACATAGAATTGTTGAAGACTTTTCTGAAGTAAAAGCTAAATTGGTTCTCTAATTCCTACATACTATAGAGAATTTGGTTTCCTAGCTCTTTGTTCGTATACCTTTGACTCTGAAAGGCAAAGCATTGTTTGAAATTATTCTAGGATAAAATAACTATAAGTAATTGCTATATTTAACCAAAGTAATTTAACTAACTAGTATAAGAATGTCCTTAAAATGAGGTCTGCTTGATTTTTTCTTTTTTTTTTTTTTTATGGTTGAAATTTTGTTCTTGACTATAAAATGTGAATGCCTTTTTATATTTTAATTGAACAGAAGGTGGGACTTGAAATAAGTCATCCTGATACTTTCCCTGCAAAGATGTTTGACAGCTGTGTATAAGCAGATACACATTTGGGTAGTGACTGCAGCTGTCAGGTATTTCGCAGGAGTTCTGAAAGAATGGGCTATTTCAGTCTTTCTCCTTAGCACTGTTCACATACAGCAGTGTCACTGGCAGGCATAACATTTTTGTAATTCCATGAACTTGATCTCTTGAGAGAGAATGAGTTAGCCCTAGGACACAGGACTCATTTGTTTTCCTTGTCTTAACTCTACCCAGTGATCTTACCAGCTAGCTGATGATCAAGCGAGACACTAAAATATTTTGCATTGTTGTGTGATCACTCTGGGTATTTCAAAGGAAAGCATCTGGCCCACAATCTTCTTCCACCTCATTCAAGTGAGAAAAGCTACTGCATGTGATTCTTAGTAGCTGAGGATAACACAATACTGCCTTGTTCAGGGTAAGAACAAGTAAGCTCATGTAAATGCATAAAGCAAACCATAAAAGCTGATTGTTTAACAAGACTTAATCATGCAGAAAGTATTATATGACTCCAAAATACATCACAGACATTCACCTACATGGCATTTTTCACCTTTACTCATGATTATCAAAATTTTATAAAACTGTTTCTTGCTTTCAACAGACTTTCATTTGCTTCAGAAAGAAATATAATGGTCTGCTGTTCCACTGGGGCATGGAAGTCCATACTGTAGCTTCTGAACTTAAGGATGGATTTTCTGAAAAGTAATTTATTGTAATAAAATATTAGAAAACTGTTGGGTGCCTACAGTTGGAGGATATTCCAGATGGCAAACAAAACCAAGACACATGGTAGAAAAGGAAGTTATTATTTTTTGAAAAAACTTTTTTCTTTCATTTTTTTAATTTCCAGGTAAAGCCTGACAGACAATCAGTTCAGAAGTCCATGGAATATTGTCACCAGAGATCATAGGTTACCTCTGATTATATATCGTTGCCCTGTTCTTCTCATCCCATAAATATCTCTCATTGAGCAGAATCCAAAGAATTCTGGTTGACAGTACATTCCTTTAGAGCTAGAACCTTTAAACTGTGACTAGTGTTGGTTTTAAGTAGAAGAGCTGAAGCAAGTTACAAATGCTGGTTTTGGGGTTTTTTTTTGTTTTGTTTTGTTTTTGTAGCCGCATTTCACAGCTGTTGGCGTGTACCACATACCTAGGTTGGAAAAGGTACCTTTTCCTCTTTTTTATGCAGATTTTGGCTTCAGGTTGCTGTGAGTCTTCAGATAGGATCATGTAAAAGTTTTGTAATCTGAGGGCTGATATGAGTACAAATGTGATTTCAAAAATCTTCATGCTAGGGAAGCCATTTTGCATTTCCTTAAATCTGATTTGTCATATTGAAAAATATTTCAATAAATATTGAGAAAACCCTCAGGGTTTTTTTATCAACATGGAACTTTTCAGAATCTGTACGTGGTAATGAAGGGTCATGACATACCTTTTCAGGGATGTTTTGGTTTGTTTCTTGTTAAATAAATTGTAGCATCCATCAGTATCAGAATTTCAGATAGTAGTTCAACATATAGGTCTAAATTAATTTTTCTACCACAGAAGTGAAGTATTAAAATAATTATATAGATACATACATATATGTATTTAATAATGTCTACCGTTTCTGATGTTCCATGTCTCATAAAGTAAATCCTGTGCATAGTTGTGTTTCATTCTTCTCATGGTTTTATTTCATGCATTTTTCATTAAATCATCAAGCCTTTAATGTTTTCCTCAAAGCTGGTTGCTACAGTACTATTTATATAGTCCTATAGTGTTCTTTTAGCTCACTAAATAACTTTCCCTCAGGCAAGTACGATCAAAGTTCTTTGTGCCTTTAGTTATTGTCAGTAACCAGGACAGTTGTTATTTGAGTCTGTGGTAAGCTATGATTTATGATGTTTTGCTGGAAGTCACACAGGATATCTTTGCCTCTTGAGATGTGGGGAACTCCCTCATCACTTAAGACAATTTCTAAGTATCACACTTTATTAGCATCTGCATGTATTCACTCTGTATCAGTAGCTGGAGTTAAGTATCACGATGAAAGCTCTTTGTGATTTTCTATTTTCCCCTAATTGTTTGTTCTAATAAACTAACTTTTAGTGTATAAAATGAACAACAAGATTCAGAAGTTAATGAGTCTAAAGAAACATCTGTTAGAAGGACCTTCATTACCATACATTTCCAGGGAAATTAGAACATAAGGCAAGACAGAAGCTGATGAAGAGCCTGTTTGGCTTAAGCAAATGAATAATGTGGCCCAGGACAGTGGATGAGCTTTTCAGTGGGATACTAATATGTGTTGTATTGTTTTTGGCAGTTAACCCCAGATGTTAATCCAGCATCAACTGCTTTGTTCTGTCCTCTTTTCATGCCAGTGTAATATGTTCATCCTGGCAGGATCCATTTTTCCTGTCATTTTTTCAAGGCACCAAACCCAATACATTTTACCCAGTGGGCTTAAAAAGTACCTGTCCCTCCTTCAGAATGTAAAATGATTACCAGTCTTAAATTGAATTCTTAAATCAACTTTATGCCATGCTGTAGAATCCAGCGAATGAGGGAAGACACAGTGGTGTCTTCTGTATTAAAAAAAAAGAAATCTCAAGGGGTTCTGCATAATGTATCTCTTTATTTCTCCCTTTTTCCCTTTATGAAACTGTGGTCGTTAAAAATGTGTCTTGTACAAGTGCTTCTAGACACACAAAGCAAGCTTTCACACAACAGGCACTCAGAGGAAAAAACAATTGCAGCAATACTTTTCACACAGTGAAATTTAAAGCGCATTTATTAATCACTCAGTCCCAAATTTACTGTTCTGCAGCTAGTACTTTTATTCTGACATGGCAAACAACGTATAATGAAATAAAATTATGTCTCTAGACAGTTCTGGTATTTATAACGAAGAGACAAGAGTCACTCCTGAAGTTCTCATTGATGCCAGTTCTCCATTATAGCACTGATTGACTTAAACAACTCTTTATTACCCCAGAGACACTAAGCTGCTGAAAATTGGTGAAGTACTTTTTTTTATCACCGACTAGATATTTCATGAGAAGTTTGATCGAACCAATACAAAGAAGTTTAAAACTTGAGCACTCTGAGGGGAGGCTGTAGCGTATTTTTAAATCAGTCTGACCCTGGGAGAGGTGGGGAGTAATGGTATCTACAAAATTAGAGCTGAGAAATACAAAAATTTTTTTTCCCCCATAGCTTGGACTAAGGAGACATTTAAAACTTTTTCTTGGAAGGTTTACAGGATGTTTTTGAGAAGATAAAATAAAACCTATGTATATATAAATTGACTTTGCATCTTTTGACTGTAGCTGATTTTATAAGGTGGAAAGTTGATTGGAGATAGAGAAAAACATTCTGAAGAAAGGGATACTAGAAAAGGTTCATCTATGTGTAGAAACACATTGTTACCTGTAATCACACTTGTATTTCAGAATATTGAATATTGATCCTTTTCTGTATAAACCAAAAGCCTTCAGTGTCTCCTCACATCCCTTTCCGCCTGCTGTGTCCCCTGAATCTCATGGCTCTCCTGATCTACTCCAACCTTGAACTCCAGCCTTGAACAACTTCCCCATATCTTGCTCCTGAGCTTAAATATTCTTTTACTGCTAAACAAGCCTATGTGAGATGTTTCTTTTGTTGTCATTTGATAAAATAAAATCGTTCCCATTTGTTTTGAAGTTGGTTTAACGTACCCTGGTTCAGTGCTCAGAATGTCTCTATGATCAGCCTGATCCATTTTGCTTCATTTTCAGAATTGGAGATGTTCCTTAATATTGAAGACATCAAACTTGTTTTCCAGAGCTGTGCAGAGCAATTAAAATGAGAATTTTCAGGAAAATTATTTCTTGATATTTCTCTTCTCTGATGAATAATAGACTGAGATGATATCACCCAGTGGTGGTGTTATCACAGCACTCTGCAAGTTCATTTTCACTTACATATAATTATTAAATCTTAAAGCCGTTTTAAAGATGAATCTCAAAACTATTGCATGCAAGTGATGAAAAAACTATTGGTTTATTATTAAAATAATATTTTTTGTATTACATCCAATTCTATCATCCGTAGTTTTAAAAGTTGCTATTACTTTTTTAATTCCTGAAAATATGTCCTTCTCTTTTGTCAAAGGATTTACTTAATGGGAATAGTGACCACCTAAGCACTTTACTTCTCCTACAGTGCATCTTGAGAATATATTTTAATGAGTTTGAAGAAATGTTGCTATTTGTCATTAGGGAGCAGAATCAGACCAGTAGCATTTTCATTTAATAGTGGAGTTACTTTTAAAATTCAGATTCAGTTTCAAAAATATTTAATCAATATTTGAAATTTCGACAATCTCACTATTCACAAGGTTTCTCTATTGGTTGCAATTCCCCTTCCTGCAGTAGTTATTCATTTGGGAATCTGATTATTGACTTATAAGAGAGTTCAATTCTAGTATTATATTTAAAATTAAATATTGATGACTAGTTCTTTAGCTATATCATCACAATAAATATCTATCATTCTACACTTTAATGTAAAATAATGTCTACCTTATGTTTTCAGTGTTTTCAAGAAATTATATAAACGTAGTGTGTCGGGATATAGAACTTGAGATGATGTATTTTACCTGATTATGTGCTTAGTAACTTAGGGAATTACTGATACATGGATAATTTATTGTGTTTCGAATTTAGAGAAGTCCTTCAAAGGCAGCAAGCAAGGATCTTGGGAGGGCAAAGGGACATGATTCAGTATTTCTACTCTTAGAAAAGCACATTAAACACCACCAGATTTCTTGTTTACCAACCTAGAACCTTCAGGGAGACTTTGGGTCCAGAAAATAGCAGTTGAGCAGTAATGGTAATTACTACTTCTGTTTTAGTTTGAAATAAAATTAGTTTTGCAGTTATGGGAAAAAAACATTCTTTTAATGGATGTTAGTAATTTACAGTCTGTTGTCTCCGTGTGTGGGGTTTATTTGGCTCTGGTTTTTTTTTTTTCCTGCTGCCACTTTTTCTGATAGTGGGTCAAAATTCTCTTATAAATAGGCATTATTCCATTGAGGTTAGTAGCAGTTTAGACATTTATACCTGAAGAGAATTTTATCCTCTTCTCTGTCGGTTTGTAACAATGTTCAGTGTATTGGTGATGGTGGTTTTCGAATACAGACTGAGAATTGTAATAGGAGCTGTATTATACAGCTAAATGCTGTCTTTTTTTTTTTGAATGCCTGAACACCTCATTCAGATTATCTTTTACTCTTCATCAAAAATTAAAAATTGTAATATAAACTCTCTGGACCATAAACCCTCTCTTTTCTTTGTTTGCACAGCAGCTAATGCAGTGAAGTCCTGGCTCATGGCTTTTAAGCAATATACTGTATATAAAAATAATAATATAATTAAATTCAACTTTAAAGCGAATAGATTATGTGCAGTCAACATCCGTGACGAGGGGCTTTGCCTCTGTTAGCAGACATGTTAGGTGAAATGGTAGCTACTTTCATTTTATTAGAAGAATTGCATTTCTCTTGCCTTCACATGTTGCTTCCCATTCTGCTACTGCTGTTGAGGCAAAACTAATGAAAAAGAACAAATGATAATATACAGTGGAGATCATCAGAAATTGTAATCATTTGGCTTTGCCAAAATAGAAAGTACTGGACTGTTACTGGAGTCTTAGTCTACTCCTTTTTCTGCTGCCTGCCTTTGTATTGGTACTCTAGCTTTTCAAAAGCTGATGCTGATTTTTATTCTACTTTTATAAATATTCGCCTTTTGTTTTATTTTTTGCAAATATGTGAGTGAGGAATGCCTCTGTGGATTGTTAATTGCCCTTTACTGGTCTAATTTCTTTCAAATTACTTTATTTACAAATTACTCTAGAGTCTGTCTAAATAAATACTGCTTGTCCCTCAAAATGGATGATACAAGGGCACACCATCCATGTTACCTTTATTGAAGTTCTTCAAACAACACCATCATGTGAATTTAATTCCAGTATTTCTCCCTTTTCAACTTATTCCTCATTAATATGGGGGCACCCACACCTTCTTAATATCCGAGTTCATGCACATTCCCAAAGTGAAGGCAGATGCAAATTAATCTTTTTCTCAGAGTCAGGGGTTTAACCAGTCCCCTGTTTTTGTGTAACACACGCCAAAACCAGGAGGCATGCGATTTGATTGCATCTCCTTTGCCTAGTGATGCTTGATGAAGCAGGGTCCCTGGATAAGCACATGTGCACTGAGTTTAATTCTGTGTCTGAAAGCACTGTTGGATATTAAAAGATTCTTCTTTCTTTGTTGCATATAAAACCAAAGTGATTTTTCCATCCCTGCAAGCGGTGAATTCTGACATAAAAGCCTTCATTTGTCGTGTTGCTCTAGCAGCCTTGGTCTTGCTAAAAAACACGTAGGACGCTGTTAGAAGGTGGGATCATCCACTGAGACCTCTGTCCATTAGGAATTTGCTGGTGATAATGTGCAGGATGGGAAAACTCAGATTCTGAGTCACTGGCTCGGAGATAATCAGCAGGCAGATCAAAAACCTGAAGAATGAATTGGAGAACAGCAGCAGTATGCTGAGCTGTTATCAGAAGCCACAGACCCTGAATAAATGTTTCACAGGATAATGTCAGAGGCAACTATCATGTCACGTTTAAGAACATGTCCCACTTCGTTTCTCTGTACTGTAAGTGCTGGATTTTAAACGCTTGTAGTTTTTTAAAGCATTCCACTATAAAAATTGGTGAGTAGGTTTTTACTCATCCCATGATATTATGTTTGCCTTTTATTGAACATATGCAGGGAAGGTAAGACTAGCTTGCCTTCCTTATTTGCATAGGAACTCTTCTGTGCTTGTGCTAGTTGTAGGCTCATATCAGTGCTAGGAAATTAATACTCGAGATCCTTGTTCTTCTGCTAAATTGCTTTTTATCCCCTTTTTTGGCTTTACATTTTATGTGCTACTTTAATGTAGAGACATCTACCTGTACATATATTTATTGTAGTCTTAATTTATCTCAGCATTCTATTAAAATCCACATAGTTTCTTGTCCCCCAGCTAAGAAGAAACCAGATTAAATTTTCTAAAGCATTATTTTCTTTGGAGAGTTACTGCTCTGTGTGTATATCTGTATGCATTGAGCAGTATTTACTGCTGTATGTGGATCCTGGGAAAAGCTTGTGATTCCAGAAATCTCTGTATATTTGCAGTGTATTTATTTCCTATTTGAGCACCATCCATAAACAGGAAAATATTATTAATAATTTATTACGTTTTTATAATTATTTTCTCACGTTTGCAGTAGAAGAATGGGAAATTTTAGGTTTTCTCTTTTTCTTAGTCAAACCATTCTTATGAAGGTGACTATATATTTTGTTTTGTTGTGAGTAAACTACCAGCATGGTCCAACAAGTCCAGGTGGGATCCAACGAAGGATTCTCTTCTTGTCTCTATTCCTAAATTGAGGGAATAGTTGCTGGATAGTGTACCACCACCAAGTGCACAGCTTGCTTTCCTTGTACCATCCTTAATGGCATGAAGTTGTTTCAGCGAACATTTGGGTTGCATATTAGGAAAAAGTTCTTCACCCAGAGGGTAGTTGAGCACTGGAACAGGCTCCCCAGGGCAGCGGTCACAGCCCCAAACCTGCCAGAGCCCTGATGTTTGGACAATGCTCTCAGGCACATGGTGTGACTCTTGGGGCTGTCCTGTGTAGGGCCAGGAACTGAACTTGATGATCCTTGTGGGTCTCTGCCAGCTCAGAGAACATTCTGTGGCTCTGCCTTGGGAGGGTGCCATCAAGGAGGTAAAGGAGAGCAGAAAGTGGTGCTCCTACACCTGTTCTTGTCTGTCCAAAACTGGGAGGTCAGAGGACAAAGAAAGCCTGCCCCGAACAGGGTCTGCTGTTTCTGAAGGGAAGAGCAAAACCATCCCAAATCTGCCCTTTCTGAGGGCAAGAACAGAAAGAGAGAGGACATTATGGCAGAAAAGCAAGTTACTGTATCATCTGCATATGAGGGAGGACAGGAGGGTCAGCTCAAGCTCCTGAGGGGATGGGTGGGTGTCTCCTGCCCCTCGAGCTCCCCAGAGCTGCAGCGCTGACCTCAGGCTGCACCAGGCTGGAAATGGCTCCTTCCTACCATCTGTTCTGTGAGGGTGAGTACCTGAGAGCCACTTTCCTACCTAAGAATTCTGTTACATACAATATTAAATACCTTTTAAGTTGGGTATAAGAGAGCTGGGCAGCTGAGAAAGAATCTTGCAAACATTTTCCGTTCATTTCTTATTTGTTATTGCTTTTGTTTTGCAGAGACATTCTTGTGGTTCTAATCTCTGTCTTGTTGGCTGGGGTTTTTTTTTAGTTTTTCTGTAATTTCTCTTCTTCATAGCATTCCCCAGTGATTGTATTTACAGTAGTGAGTTGTAATGAATAAATGAACGGTCTTGCACAGATCAGTGGGTGCTGGTTTTATTGACAATTATAATGAATGAATAATTCCTCTATTACTATAGCTCCCTAGATTACAAATAATTTTAAGTATTTTAAGTATATGTGCGTTTCTTTTGTATAGATTGTAAATATTTTTTTAATATAGCATGAAATACTTCCATAACATATTCAGACATTTCCTAGTTTAATATTAAAATGTAAATATTAAGCCTCACAGAACTATACAAGAGAACTGAGTCAAATCCCCAAAGTCAGACAAAAGGGTGAAATATCAGATCTGGTGTAACCCACTTCATTATGCCTCATTTTCACAGTGCTCACACAACAGTGGATGATCTTAAACATCATAATTGAATAATTATGACTCAGGATGTTTTGCCTTAGGGCAGAGTTTCAGCCTTTCCTGATGTGGCAAATAATGTACCATGTCATTTTGCATTAAGAAACACGGCAGCCAGGCTCCGTATTGTGCACTGGTAGTTTTAGGCTAACAGCACACGAGTGTTTGCAGTATCAAGCCAAAACACAGCCCTCCAAAACCACCTCTGTGGAAATCCAAATATCAAAAAAGACTTTCACATATCCTAAGCCTGGTTGATGTCTGCAGACCTTTGCACCAAAGCCTTGTGGTTTTTTTAGCAGAAACAGCAATATGCCCACAAGTACTGCCCAGTTGTTTGAGCAATTTGTGACAACTTGGTATGCAGGTTGCTTTCTTAATGTGGCCAAACAATTGGACATTTTGTTAGAAATTGTATGAAACTGTTGAAAAAGCATTCTGTATTGAGCCATGTATACATATTGGACCATTGCTGGTGGCATTTCTTTTAAACAAGTAAGTTTACTTTGACAAATGCAGCTGACACCACAGCTGGCCCACATTAAGGTTTTGGACAGAGGTTTACTCTTTGGAAAGTAAATGTAATTTATGTCCAGGTGAAGCAGTGTTAGAAGTTCTTTTTGCATACAGTAAAACTGTAGGTCCAGCTTCTGTTTTTACTTCATGGCACATCACAGCTTGATTCTTCTGCACTGCTGCTGAATTTGCCAGTGGCAGCTGAGGTGACATTAAATGAGTTTGCTTCTGGAGAAGAAGTGCCCCAGGAGAGGAAAATATGAGATCTTTTTTGTACAGATGAGTCACAGCTACCAATCTGCAGTTTGTATGTTAAAGGGCCAAAACATTGCCAATGAAATACAAGATTAGAAAAAAAATCCCAGAGTAAATTCAGGAAACTGGGTGTAATCTCTCATCTTGGCTATATCTTACTCCACACAGGTCAGTTTTGTTTATTTTTTGCATAACAATTCAGGTAATTCTTTGATACACATTAGAAACATTTCTGAATGACTTCAAACTGTGTATAGAATGATTAAAATCCTTGAAATTATGGCAGTGATCCCTACACTAAATGTTTCTTATTGTTTGTTACTGAAGCTCAACAGCAGACTTTTAGTTTTAAAAATATTACTTCATCTAAACATCAGCTTTGTATGAGAAACGAGATATTTCAGGGAAAATTTCCGATGAGTGGATGAAAAATTGAATTATTTTGTTTGGGGCCAGGTAAACGTTGATCTCTGCAATGTTCAGGAGGCTGCCATACCTTCTGAAACCTGTAATTCCAGGCAGCATGAAGTGTTGTTCTTTATCATCCAGAGCTGGGTTGCATGTTGGTACAATACCTTGCTTTGGATCAGCTGCCACAGTTCTGTGCTGTGTGCGGCAAATGTGATTGATTCCCTGCTTCCAGAGGAGGGCATTTCCCTCTGTCACACACTGCTGACTGGAGAGCTTGGCATTACCTACCCACTGTCACGCACAAGGTGAGAATGTGTTCTCTGGTTTAGCCTGAGCTTTCCCCCATTTTTGCTCTCCACTGTGTGTTTTGACTCTTTTTGCAGAAGAGGAAACTGGCTCACAGGTATCTTGGCTTGTCTAGCAGACTGTAGCCAACATGATCCTTCAGTTGACTTTCCAGCTGTATTACGAAGTCCTGTTCAGTCAGCAGGGAAAGCCTAATATGAGTTGGGATTAAACAGAATACATGAAATTTTGGACACCTAGATCTATGTAAATTGTTTGCATTCATTCTGTGTAAGCCACCCTTTGACTTAATGAAAAAAAAATAGTCATGTAACGTGTTTTAGGCCTAACTCAGTGGTTGAAACAACTGTCCGCTGGGGGAAAGAATAATGCCAATATCCTGCCATCCTTTCCTACTTGTAGTTGCAGTAAGTGCTGGTGTATTTATAACATGTGCTGGTGTGGCTGCTAAAACAACTGTCTTTAATATATGTTTTACATTAGATTGAATACATTTTTTTTTAAAGTGTTCTAATTATTCCAAATAAAAACTATTTAGATGCACAATATAGATAGTAGATGAAAACACAACAGCAACGTTTTTATTCCATAGGATTTAACTGTGTTTTATGTACTTCTAAATATTGTAGAGTGTTCCTTTATGCAAATCCCTCTAACTTGTTAAATATTTTGTTATGTTAATGTTTAAGGCAAGGTGAATCAAAATACAGAATAATATCTACATGTCTCCATGTTGTCTACACATGACTGAGAGCAAAAATATTTGCAGAAATAGAACTTAAAATTTATCAGAAAAATAAATCAGAATTTATCATTTAATGAGAACTAAAACATGGGGATCTTTCAATGATAAGATATGGAATACCATCACTTTTTTTTTTTTTAATCACATTGGTATGTAAGAAGTAAACATCTGAGAAAAAGAAATTAGGTATTTTTGCAGTTTGTGCTGAGCATTGTCCTTTATTCTGCTTTTCATCATTAACTTTATTTCTGGTGTACTTGATTCTGGTTTAGCCACGTCTGTCTGAGTGACACCAGCTTTCACTGTCAGTCTGGTTCCCACTGTATGTTTTGTGTTTTCTGAAAGTTGGAGAGGACCTGGTCTCTGCTGTGTGCATTCAGAATTCAGGGACTTTAAAAAAAATAATAATTGAGATACTCAGCTGCAGTAAGCTTTGACTCATTGAATATAAATGAAGAAAAGAGAAGTAAGCAGCTGAAGTATTTAGTGTACATGAATTTGTGCTCCAGCATCTGTGAATTCCAATGACTTTTTCTTTTCTCTGGACTAATTCAGATACAAACCATTAATTTCTGAGCTGACTACTAAATCCTATAAACTGTATTTTTGTAATCAAAGAAGCCAGAATTTTTAAAATAAAAGTAATTTTAAATCCATGCTGGAGCATACATAAACTGATTGTCAGAAATACTGGGTACTCAACAAGGGACCTATTTTATTTTCAGGGTAGGAAGAGATACTACAGATTGTAAGTCAATTTGAGGTATATATTTTAGATATTTTTACATTAATCAGAATAAAAAACCATGAGGACTCTGATACCAACTGAAGCAATATAAAAAACATATATACTCTCAAATTTTTTTTTAATTAGTGTAGTCACAGTGTGTCTAAAATATTGGTACAGTCAAATGAAAGGTTGTGGGATGTGACTGGTTTCACTTATGAAGAAAATAATTTGATATACCTGAATTTTAATTTATTTATTTTATTGGATCCCATTTTATTGCACTTGCATTTAAAAAGCCATGTTTAAAAACTGTTGACAACTTTTGCCTTTAAAGAGTCAGAAAATTAGGTCAAAATTTCCCTCCATCAAAGACTGAGAAACTCAGAAATGACTTTTGCCTGTAGGACAGGAATGAAAGCACATTATTTTAAAGGCCAGTGAAATATAACTGCAAGCAAATCTTTACTGTAGAAATCATAAGATTCATTCATCGGGATTCAAATGGAAGGGAATCAAAATGCTGATAAATTAGAAAGCAAGGCAAATATTCAAATCCTTTCCCGAAATTATTGATTTTTCTTTTCTAATAACACTAATAGTCTTAAAATCAATGGTTTGTAGGGGCAAGGGTATCCCTGTATGGAACCAAATTTGGTAGTGTTGTTTGCCCACCTTTCGTGGTGGAACATGGACAGAGCAGTTAATGTCAAACAGCCATTTTGAAGTATTTACATAGAGTGGACTTTTGTATTTGAATCATGGATATTGCTAATTATAACTTCATGCTAAATATATATATATATATATATATATATATATATATATATATATATATAGTCAGAAAACAAAAATATTAAAGCTTTTCCTACTTCACCTGAGCATTCATAAAATGTTAAAGAAAGAACCTGTGGGGATAATGTGATTCTTTGCATTTTGAACCACGTAGCAGTTTAAAAAATTATTTTTATCAATTGCCAGAAATAACCATATTATTTGCAGGGACCCCTTTGGAGCTTCTTACCCATGTAAAAGTAGCTCCTATGAACTGACCCTCAAAAATGGCCATGTAGGACATAAAGAACATGATATGAGTGACCTGTGGCTGTGTACATTCTTGAAATAATCAATTTGATGTGACTGTTCAGTCTCCCTTTGCCTATCCCCTCTTTGCTGTTAGATTTTCATGTTGCCTTCTCCTAACACAAACATTAGGGTTGCATATCAGAAAAATCAAGCTAAAGCCCATCTTTCAGACCCATAGCCCAACAATGCCAAGCTGCCAGTCTCTGATTCCAGACTGGGTTTTCCAGGTTAGTGTGGAGTTTGGGTACAAGGAACAGTTATGTTGAACAACCAAAGCAAGACGTCAAACTGGATGAGAAGCTGCAAACCCCTCTTAACCTTGTGAGGAAAAATGTCTTTCTCTTCTGATGGTATTTGGTGAGTCCATTGGGACTTATCAGCAATGTACTTACTGGATTCCCAGTGCCAAATCTGAACAGTTTGTCTTAAGCGCTGTCAAAAGCACTGAACGCTGATAGAGAAAGTTCTCCGCCAGTGCAGGGAAACTGCAATGGAGATATTATCCAGAAGTTTTTCCTGTAGTACCTTTTATGACTTCTGTAGTCCACCTCTATTTAGGTGTGGCCGGGGAGGATCAGAGAATCCTTTCAGGTCATCACACCCCACCACTGCTCTTCTACTTCACACGTTTGTGATTATTCAGCTCACCTTTACAAACAGGAGTCTGATCTTTGCTTCTCATAAAGGGCTTACCTGCTGTCATTTGGTGCATTGAACCTGTGCTAGAGCTAATGCTGAGAGTGATCCTTATCCAGATGAAAATATGGGAAGTTTGCTGGTCCCCAGTTAGATGGGAGAGAGGATATAAATGTATCCCTGCAGAGGTGAATATCATCTTTAATTCATATGTGTTTTTAAAATGCATCTATTCAAATGGCAAAGTTTGTGCAATCAAGAAATATCTTTTTCCATGTTAATAATAACGCAACCACCGCAGCCCCAAGTAAGAAAATCAAAACTTATGTTGAAGGGTTTGAGCATTACATTTTAGAATATTTCCCTCAACTCCAAATAAGTAGGGAAAATTAATTAGTCAGATCATAGTTGTCATGCTCTTTTTAAGAAGCCCCCGAGGGCAAGTCCTTGCTTTGCATGCACTGTGATAAATATAGGTCTGTTGAGGAAAATCACTGAGATGTGTGGCACCTTTGACTCATAGCTAATATCTTTGTTTTCTTTTGTCTCCCAATTAAGGATGTTATTGCGTTTTTTCTTGGTAAATAAATTTCAATTAATGAAATTCCAGCTGTCTCACACATTATGGTGGCGTAGTTTTGAAAGCATTTAGCAGATGCCCATACAAAAAACCATTAACACATGGCAGGTTCCCTGACATTTTAAACCAATATGTCTCCAGCTGGAACAAATAACTGAAAACTAGTCCACGTTCTTGAAAAATTTAGGGCTCTCTCTAATGCAGGTAAAAATTCCTATGCAGAAAAGGGCATGCTGTAGGAGAATATAAAAATGTCTAAAGTTTTCAGTTTTGCAAGAGGAAAGTTATGAATGCATTGTGTTGTATTCATTTGCTCTTTATACAAACTGTATAAGATTGCCTATAAAAAGGAGCCAATTAAGATTCCAGGTAAAAGATAATACTGTCTCTAAGTTTTTTGCTCGAACTAATCGTTCCTAATATCACGTGAGGGCCTCTAAAACCCAGCAGTCAGAAATGCTGATAATTTACTTGTCCCTAAGCATTTCAATCTGATACAATTATTTAAAAAAACCTCTAAGACTGCCATAAAAATCCTATTAGTAGTTCACTCCTTTAAATCCTACCAGTGAAGTCGAGCTTGTGGGAAAGATGACCTTGTCTTGCCTAAGGCTTGCAGTATTTGATTTGGAAATGGGCCACATTAGACAAAATCAGGTAAAAGTGATATGCATGTAATGCAAATATGCACAGAAACTGTGATGGAAGAGTATGGAAATATACTTTTGGAAGTCCCTGCTCATTCTGGTGAAGTAATCATTGTAATATGTGCATTTTAAAATTACGATTTTCACTTGCCTGTATTAAAAAAATGGAAGGGTTTTAAGAGAAGAGGGAAACCGGATGCCATGTAGAAAACTTTTTGTTCTTTTTGTTTCTTTCTTAGTATTTACTGTGGATAGAAACAGTAAAGCTGTCTTTTCATCCTTGTGCAAATGCCCTACTATACAGAAGGCCCAGTTTCCATTTCAATCCATCTAAGCCTCTAAACTGCAATTTAAATGATACACAGTGCTTGTGATCACATCCATAGCAAAGGGATGAATTCTTAATATAAAATGTTTTGTGAAGTTATATCTGTGTAAGGTTCTTCAGTGCTTTCCTGTGTTTCACTGTGATTTAAGTTATTGCACTGTCAATGTCTTCAAATAACCATAGCAAATTCAAATTTAAAGTCTGTCAGTTGGAAGGAAAATTCCAGAAATTTACTGGTAGTAATTTTACTTTAAGATAGCTAACCTATGTCCTAACCACATACAGTCACAATAGCATTCCACTAGTGTACTCATCTATTTTAAGGATTTAACTGCAAAGGTAAATCACTGTGTAAGGTAGGTATATACAGAACAGTGTAGAAAGGCAGTAACTGCAGAACTGCTAAAAATATGTTTAGCACGTTGCTTCTTTAAAGGGCTGTGAGGGTTGCTGGATCAAAGCAAATGAAAGAAACTGGAAGTGGCTGGAGTATTTGACCCAGCTGAAGTGGCTGTCCAGAAAAGCCTCCCGTTCCTGCCACACAAAAGTGCTGTGCTTCCCCCTGACTGTGTCATTGCCACGATCCTGTACTTGGCTGTCCTCTCTGTTGTAAATTAGAATAGATGAAAGCTGTCGAGCCAAGCCAGTGATGGAGGCTAATTTGATGTGATATAATTGATGAACTCTAAATCGTCCCACTTCTCTCTCTTGAAACAGTCTGACTGGAGCTCAAAATGCCAGAGTACTTTGATTTACACTCTGTCACTTTTCCGTTGAAAGTCTCAGTGTGGCAGCAGTGAGGGATTAACTTCTTCACAGTATTTCTTTCTAATCTGTAGAGTATGCACACACACAGACTGGTGCAACCCCTTGTAGGAACACTACTGGGGAAGTCAGATTTCCTTGTTAGCAGCAGGTTTGTGCACAAAATTATTATGGAGATGAATAGAATAGCAACCTGACTGCTGCTGCTACAGATCTTGCCAAGGTAGTCTCTTGGAATTAGTATTGTGCTTCTTATTTCAGAACTGAATTTTAAACTGTAGGATTAGGGCATTTAATGCTTGAAAACCCTCTATTTCCAAAATTCTGATGTTGCTTAAATATTTTAGATTAGACAGGTTCTAGTCCCTTCAGTACCTATATCTTACTAGGTAGCAATTCAACTCTTACAGTAATTCTCCAGTAAAATATTACAAGTCTCAGACTTTCGTATATCAGCAGTTTCTTGGTTTTTCATATTTTCCTGTTCAAGAAATTTTAACTCAGAGCAAACTGTTTTGATTCCTTGGTTTCTTTCAAGGGTAAGGGATGGTCAGTGGCCTTGCTTTCTTATAGTTCTATAGCAGGAGTGGAAGTATTCTTGTTCAAGTATTCTTGAGCAACCACCAATAAAAGTGTTATGTCTCACATCTGCTAAATCAGTTGCTTCAAAACTTAGACACACCATGAACAAAGGAGAGCTGCTTTAATGCACATTATTACTCTGATCAGACAGCAGAACTGCATCTGTTTCAGAGCCGTTCCCTCCCCTGCACAAAATGAGCTGTGGCCACACGCCATTCTCACCAGCAGTGTGTGCCAAATTCTTGCTGACCTGAATGGGCTACGTATGGTGAGCAAATCTGTGAAGTTTGGAATATTTTTTTGGACGAGATTTCAGTATCCTGGTTTTATGTTGAATAGCTAAACCCCTTCTTGCTGAAAATGCCGGGATTTGTTATAAAGATTTTCTGCATGTTCTGAGTGACCAGACTTTCACATTTTCTGATCCTGGCTATACCTTAAAATTATGTCTTTCCTAACAGTTCATGTTTGCATGGTTGATATGAAAAATACTGGGTAATAATACTTCTCCTGGATGTGGCAATTGAGCTAAGAAAGCTATCAGTGGCAGGATGAGTCTCATTTTTTTAATGCAAAGGGAGTTGGTAAACAATTAACACATGGTCAAATTTTGTAAGGAAGACCTTTACTCATGCAACAAGTAACACATGTTACTGTGGCATGCCCATTCAGCTTGTAATAGCAGGGCTGTTCAGCTCCTTACAGTGAGGATTCATGGGGATCAGGACATTTCCATCCTGAGACAGGCAGGAATACTGGTAAGTGCATCTCTTTTTGGCCCCCTTTGCAAGGCAGTGAAAATAATGATTATTTTGCTTAATACGCTAAGAATTAAAGCTTGAAAGCATTTAAAGGCATCAGTCAGTCATGGTACATCACCAGTTTACCTTCCTTAATGGTCACATCATTTGTGTTTTAAGTAGCTTCTAAAGGACCACTTTAGAATAGTTGTATAATTGGCAGTGATGCTGCACTTAAAATGTTTCATTTGCATTGGCACTTCATCAGTGTACCAGTAATCTCAATAGATAGTTTTAAAGAATTAGAGGTAATAAAAAAGGCAAACTTCACCTTTGTTGAAGTACAGCCCAGTTTTTCTGCTGATTGTAATTTATCTTCTTTCACAATTTTTATACATGTAAAAATTAAATTAAAAAAAAAAAAAAAAAAAAAAAAAAAAAAAAAAAAAAAAAAAAAAAAAAAAAAAAAAAAAAAAAAAAAAAAAAAAAAAAAAAAAAAAAAAAAAAAAAAAAAAAAAAAAAAAGAAAAGAGGAGGTTAAATAAATAAGAGCCTTGGATTCCAAGTCATCTGAAGATTTTGATTACCTGAAGTCACTATGTGGTCTAGTCTCCAGGTATATTTCAGAAACTTCAGCTTTTTATAAATTGGCATTGCTTCAATCCAGTCATTATAATTTGGACTGCAAATTTCTACATCAGTTCACATAAGAAACAAATCCGGTGCCTACCCTTTTTGTTGTCTTGTAGGTTAAAAAATGCATTGACATTATTTGCAAACTAAAATATACTCGTCCTACACTTGAACTTCTCCTTAAAGTGTACATATACCCCTTCTTCCTGACTATCTCTGTGCTATGAAGGAGTCTGTTTTAAAAAGTTCTCTAATTAAGGGCTCTTTGAAAGTTTGTAAACACCTAAAATGAAAATATCAAGCAGTAAAGCAGAAAGATGGGTAGGAGAGTACTTGCCAAGTATTTTCAGATTGCAAAACCTGATTAAATGTAGTTTAGAGTGTTTAGAGAATTGTCTAAGCACAATGTGATCCCAGAGCTGAAAGGGTTCTGAGACTTCAGGTAGGACAAATGAGGTTCAAGCCAGGGAGGATTTTAATGCATATCTTAGAAAAGAAGAGGCAAAAGGAAGAGCTGGGCAATTAGTCATAAGCCAATTTTTCCTTAATTCTTAGGGAAGTACTGGGATAAACAATTTTTATATACCATATAGGTATGCAGGAAAAAGGGAACATCTGAGAGACATTTAATGTTGGGGGTTTTCTTTCTAGCACAAATTGTGCCAAGCCAAACTAATTTCTTGATACAACAGACTAGCAGACCTTTTAGATAAGTAGGAAGTGAATGTAAAAGTGTGTTCTTGGAATAGATAGTTTTAAGTTGCTCATTATGAAAAGGGAAAAGTGAATCAAGTGAGCTTCTGCAGGGATCTGATGCTGGTGTTGATTTAAGAGACAGAGGGAAGCACTGAAAATGGGAGCAGGAGTGTTGAGGAAACGTTTATATACCCACATTTGTTTGTAGTTGAGAAGGTTAAATGATAATTTCAGATTTATAAAGAGCTCCTGTAAAGGACAAGAGAGTTTTGGTGGGAGTTTCTTCTCGCTTGCAGACAGAGAGTGGTCTCCAGAGCCAACTGTACAAGAAGCAATTGGCTTAAATGTCAGCATGGAGATTTAATTTAGATTTTAAAAAAGACCTTTCCAGCATGGGGATCACCAGGTGCTCTGGACTTCTGGGGTGACTGTGGAACCTCCACCAATGCAACCTTTTAAAGGAACATACATCAGAATCATAGTCACACTGCAACCTACCTCAACCAAAGAGAGGTAGACCAAGTGATCTCATGGGGTACCACTTATACCCAGTTTCTTTTATCAGACTTTTATTTGCTATCTTTAAAGCATTTTGAATCACTCTAGGAAAAGCTGGGAATTATCATCTTCACATCTGTTGTCTAAGATAAGTAACTACAGCTGATTTTTATCAGTTGTGATAATAATGGATAATATTCATGGTGCCTCATATCAAAAGCATCAGCTTAATGATGTTGATAGGATGGACTGGGATTTTGTTAATGTAAGGAAGTTTCACACTGTGTCTATTCTATTTCCCTTATAAAGATGGCACTTATGTTTTTAAGACTACACTGTCAGTGTTCATAATTTTTTAGAAGACATTTTGAAAGCATTATTTATGTGGCACCATTGTAAATGACCGAGTTCCAAGGAGTAGTTTGTATAATTTGATGTTTGAATCACTCCTTCATATTCTAAAAGAAATATTTTTTAAGACATAATTTTTTTTATATTCACTTATAAATAACTGTCCTTGGAATATCCTGTGTGGAAACATTTCATCATCCATAATCAGTGGGCCTGGCTCACTCTTTCTCTGTACGCAGAATGACTTTACAGAACAAGCATTTTTAGAAATTTTCTGTCAACTAAAAATGTGCCTGCCAGATAACAGCAAAATATTCAACAGTTGGCTGAAAGGATAATGCACTTGGTTAGGGATAAGAGTACAATTCTGGGGTTAGCAAGGCCTACAGAGAGACTTAAGTACCTCGTTACAGAACTGTGTAGATGTGCAACATGGATTCACAGTGATCTAAGTGAAAGAGGTAATAGGATTTGGTCTTGTACAGTGCTTCTTAAATTTTAAAGCAGTGAATTGAATTTTGAGCTTATTATTGATTCTTAGCACCTCAGAAATCTTCCTGTGCTAAATTAATCTTTAGGGGAAAAATATGAAGGGTCAATCACAACTTTATTGTAACATAATCCCCCCGTAAATTACTGGTAATTTTTTTTGGTAATTTACACCCAGGGTGCCTTTTCCATTGTAATAATAGCAGCTTGTAATAAGCAGCTTTTCATACTCAGAGTATTAGAGATGGGAATTCTACCACAGGATCAAGAAGTTCCAAAACCTGAAGTCACCACAGATTCATATTTTGTTCTTTTCTTGCTAATGTGCAATACATTAAATATCTGTTCCGTGGATCCAGCAACAAAATGACCTTTTCAGGGCTCACCTTTTTTTCTCATTTTTGATTTATTCAAGGGAAATTGCAGACGACTGGTATTTGGTTTCCAAAAGGGATACATAAAAACTTGACCTTTTGGAACTGTTATTTTTTGGGGGATGTGTACACTATATTTTAAGTATGTCTTAGCTGTTGTTTGCTGGACTATGTCTAGTTTAAATAACCCTTCATTTTATTCAGTATAAAGCTAGGACAAGAAGTATAACTCCTCTCATTTTTTTCCCATGACAGACTTTTGCACATGCCTGAGAGCACCTTTTCTTCAGGCAATTTTCAAAGAAAGTGGCATGGAAGAGACCCTGATGTCTTAGGAAGTTTCCACAGACTGTTTTGGAGTGCAAATAGCATGTTACACTATGTCCATCATTGTAATATCTCACTGCCTACCTGAATGCACTCTTGTGTCAGGGCACTTTCCACTTAAAAGAGTGGGAAATGAAGCAGAGGGAAATGATTATTTAGGAAGTTCATGACGGAGAGGATGAATGAATCCAGATTGTCAGACTACTGTCATAACTATGGCTATTCCTGCTGCTTGGTTTCCTATGCCAACTTTTATTCATCTCTTAAAATCACTGTATCTCCTGCAATCATGGAATGGTGAGCTTATTTCACCTCAAACCCAACAAAATAGTTTGATGGCTATGATATGCCTTTCCAGTGAAAGCAGCTGATTTTGGAATTAACCCAGTCAAATAGGTTATTCAACATGTAAATGAGAAATTGCTCTCCTTTCCAGCTATATAAATAGCCAATTTAATCTGAAGATATTTGTAACACCAAGAGTTACAAGAAGAAAAGATATAGAGAAGGCAAGCTTTGTCTTCTGCAAATTGAAGTGAATAATCAGAGCTTCATTGAAATATCACTATGTATAATTTGGTTTGAAAATGAGAACTTAAGATTTTTGGAGGGAATTAAATTGTGTTTCTAACTAAAATGCCTGTGATCCACTCAGATCTGTGTAGTCATGTGAGCCCATATAAGTTACTTCTGTTGATTTGAAATGGCAGTAAGAACCCTCAAGGATATGTGATGAGTGGCTGAATTGCATTTCCTATGGAGGTTCTGGTTTTGCAGGGCTGTCCACTTACATACATTTGATTTTTTTTAAGTTTTGGAGCTTGTCAAATGCAGTGTGATCAGAAATTAGTCAATGCCATGAGGTTTTGGTATTTTTTCTCATTGCAATAGTTTTCCTATAAAACTTGAGATTTAATGCATGGCTTTGTTAATGCTTCTGTTGTAGCCTTTTGATGTTACTCACATCAGCAGTTTGACAGCACAGAAACAGGAAAGGAGGAGACCAACTTGAGGCTGCAGTGAAGTCAGAGCTCAGGGATGGTTAAGCAGAATAGGAATTTCAAATGGGACATTTGGAAAATCTCTGTCACAAGGAGGGTCGTGCAGCACTCGACTAGACAGCAGTTTCCAGAGAGATGCAGAATTGCCATCCTTCATAGTTTTTAATACTCACCTTGACAAAGGCATGGATGTCCTGGTGCCTTATTGATAGTGATCTGATCTAGGGAAAAGCCAAACACATTTAAGGTGAGAAGGAAGAAAAGCTATAACACCTAGGCAGTTGTTGCTGTTATTAAAATAACAGACACCTCTCAACTGCCATATCATTTCTTATTTCTGGAATAATGTATTGAGACTGCCTGGCTCTGAAAAACCAAAAGGAAAACTCTCTTTCTTTTTTTTTTTTTTTTTTTTTTTTTTTTTTTTTTTTTTTTTTTTTTTTTTTTTTTTTTTTTTTTTTTTTTTTTTTTTTTTTTGCAGTCAGAAAAATCTCCTGAAGATTTTTACTGATGTTTGCCACTTCTTACCCCCACCCCAGCTGTCAAACTCCCTATGAACTTGGGTATACACTGCTGTCTGTGCATCCTTCATGGCACACTCCAGCATGTACCTTGCTTGCCAGTGGGCTAAAGTAGCCCATTAGAGGTGCCAAACAGCAACAGAAAGAGCTTTGAAAGGATTTTTCTGTTCATCCTATTATGGCACTAAAATGGCCTCATCCTTTTCAGCTATCCCAGTCTATCAGTCTCTCAAGAATGTCTGTTACTGTATAACAAAGAGAAAGTGTACCTGTCCTAGTTCTTAATGTCTCATGCACTTTATTAGATTTTTCCAATTAGGGCTTTTCCAGGGCAGTTCCACTGGAAGGTGAAGAGAGTAGCATAGAGAAAGCAGTGCTAGTCAGAAGAACAGTAATGAATTCCATTTGAGAGACCAAGTCATGAAAGAAAAGAAAAGGGAAGAAAAGAAAAAGAAAAGGAAAGAAAGGGGAAGGGGAAAGGGAAGGGAAGGAAAATTCCTAAAATACAAAATATTTGAAACACTTCTTCCCGATATTGCTGGAATATTGCATTCTCTTACTGTTAAATCACTGTAATATATATTTTACATTGAGTGTTTTATTGTACATGAATACAATGTGGACATTAAAATATTTTGAAAGCAAGTCTGAATGTTATCAAACCAAAGAAAAAAAAAAAAAAACCAAAACATTTCTACTCAAGTAAGAACATTTCCTTATAGAAGCTTATACAAAATAGTATGGAACATTTTCATTTATTCCAAACTGCACTGAGTAGTATCCCCCTTGAGAATTTTTTTGATCAATAGTAAAATTGAATTGCATACCTAGGCAAATACTTTCTTGTGATCTACTTCTGGGTGGGAAAGCAGGTTCTGTTTCAAAGGTACTTATTTGACTAGATAACCAAAACTCAAAGTTACCAAAATCTAAGATGTCTAGATGTGCATGGAGAGTCAGATGAAATATATATTTCCATGATAGGAAACTAGTTATGCCAAAATTGTTGGTTTTATAAGAAATGTTTTCAAATTATGTGGGTGTTGAGTAAGAAATTGACCTGGTTTATAGTATCCTAACATCTTACTGTTCTTCACTGATGACAGCTATAATTCCACACTTTAAAAGAAAAACTCTTTAATAGGATATAAATTAATACCTTGAAATTGCTGCAAAATAATGGAGATGCTTAAAAAAATTAATCTTGTCAATAATCTTCTACTTAATGAGATTTAAAATTATGGTAGAACCTGAAATCAGTTGTCTGCTCAGGAAAATAAATGTTATTTAATTTCTCAGTCCTCATTCAGAGAAACTCCCTACACCGAGAAAATAATGTTTATAATTTTCCATACTTTAAAGTGAATATTGAGACATGTGTCTGCATCCTGAATGTTACAAATTAAATTTGGGAAAAAATATTCAAATATTACATAATAATAATACCTATCTATACTATATCTCCAAGCAAATATCCCTAATTCCGGAAAAAGTATGTGTTTATTTTTTGTTTGTATGATTTTAAAATGTAGTAATTTTTTTGGACATGAGTATATAGGTAACAGCATTTTAGTTCCACTTTCCACTATCTCATGTTTATTCTGCCTCAGTTGTGTGTGGGGTTTTGTGTTTTTTTTTTTTTAAATCTCTTTGACTGCTGAGAAGGTAAGGAAGAGCTTTTCTGCTCTTCTCACAGTACCCATGTTCAGAGAGTTTTCAGGTTTCTTGGCCCTATGTGTGAATTACAGGAATTCCCCATAACCATATGGGCTTTGTGAAAACAGCACATAAGTGGAGCACATGGTGTCACACCTGAATGACACCCACCATGCAATAATCTGTCTCACAAGATGTTCTATAACTGAAACTTTGTCTTTCCCCAGTCTTGATATACGGGCAGTTGCAGATGGTGGGAGGTAGTGACCTTTTCCAGCCACAAAATTGATTTTAAGCATTATAATATCTTCCTGTATTTCTCTTCATTGCATCTCATTTTCTCCTGTTCTGCACCTTAAAGGGAGTTTTAAAATGCTGAACAGAAAGCAGCTCTATTTTGAACAGAGCACTTATCTTTGATGTGAAAGTGCTCGGCTGCCAAACTCAGCAGCACTTTATGGGCAGCCGAACATTTTAAAGTTTTCATTCTTGTTTACTGAGCTAATTAAGAATCTTCATAGTACTCTTCTCAAATGACAGAGCATCAAAATTACAGTGACTGTGTTGTGAATGGGAAGTTTTTACTGGATGCCTGACCAGGAGCAGAGCTGAAGAAACCCACTAGCCTTAAAAAACAGCAAACATATCAAATATACGTATCTTTATGATTCACATTAATCTTTTAAACAATGGTTTGCATATTTGGGTCGTAGGTTATGCTGTTCGTTTAAGTACTTTCCTCAAGCAATTCTATTTGTTTAAAACAGTGTTTGGTTTCCCATTAAAGAGTAAGCACTTGCCAATAGCTCTGCAGACTTACAATACTCTAATGAGTTCCATGTGGCATGACTGCTCTAATAACACAGTTTTCTTTAATTTTTGTTCTTTTAGGAAGAAAATGAGCTAGATATAGTAATTTTAGCATGTAGTGACTCAGTATTTTGGAGGCTGTAAAATCTGTCAGTATATTGTATTGATGAAAATCAGTGCTGATGTAAATCCTAGACAAGAGACCACCGTTTTCATTTTAATGTGAAGGGTTAAAAACGTAATTCTTAACCATCTAGATACTCATACTGGGCTTTTATTTATTCTCAATATAAAACATGCAGTTTCACCCACAGACATATTGATTATCCTCTTGGTATGATATACTGGGGGCCCATTTGTGCAGGGGCTTGCTGACAAACACACTGCATGCCTATAAAAAACAGGCCTTAGGAATGCACTGGGTATGCACTGAGAGACCATTGTATTGGTTTGATTTTAACATTATAAGTGTGTCTTTAGATTGCTAGAGACAATCTTAAAAAGCAAGTCAGGAGAAAAATGCATGAGAAGTATTACAAAACCAGTTTGTTGCTTTGTAACAGCCCTTAAATCAAGAGTGTTTATTAGTAAGCTGCCAGCAAATATTTGCCTGCATACCTGTTGTTCTTTCAAAGGCTTTTATGAACAGTATGTCACAGTAATAGTGTCATTTACATTCAAATACCACTTTCTAATGTTTTAGCTTCCCAGACATATAATGGGGAGAAAAACCCTAAGAAAATGAAACTTAGATCTTTTCTAATAAAACATTTTTGCAATCATTTTGTCTTTTCGAGATGCTGTGACATCCTATTCAGCTGAAGGAACACATGACTTGAATCGCACGACTCATTCACCTTAAATATTTAATAATGCTTTTATTAGTTGCACTGAAGCAGTGAAGTAAGATCTGTAATATCTAGTGCTGGTCATCATTTTTATACATCATGCTTTAATAAGCGTTATAATTACAGATTGAGGAAGAAATATGAGTTAGCCTTGTGGCTTTGCTTGGGAATTCTGTGCACACTCGGATGGTTGGAAGGGATTATACAAGCTCTCTGAGCGTAGCTGAGCTTATTCTTAATACACTGATGCAGCCTTCCCAATCCTGACACATTATTCTTCATGAAAAAGTAGCTGCAGAAAAGATACTGTATAAAATTGAGTCCTGACACTATTAACTCCATCTGGCTTGGTTATGAAATATGAAAATTTGAAGGCCAAGTGGACTTGTTCTTGGCAGGTGTTCTAATGCTTGCATTATCTGTGGAATTAGATTTCAACTATTTTTACCAACCATTTCCCATATTTGCTTGCCACTTGCACAAATAGCAAAGTTGTTTGGAGAGAACAGTCAGTTAGGGAAGCTTTCATTTGGAGATTCTGTCAGAGTTCAAGCTGAAAGACCATTTGTAGGCATCGTAGCCTTCTGTGCTCCGTTCTCGAGTAAATATAGATGATGATGATTTAGTATAACTTTCTCACTTTGATGTTACAAATATGACTATTTGCATGCTATTTGCGTTCTTATGTTTTAATGGGAGGTATAGTAGGGCAGACTAATATCTGGTGCATTTTTTAATGTTTTGTTAAAACATCGTTTTTTCCTCATCAGCAACTTATGCGGGAGCGACAGCAGATGGCCAGCCGCCCCTTTGCTTCTGTCGATGTAGCACTGGAAGTAGGAGCTGAGCAAACAGACTTTCTACGAGGGCCATTAGAGGTAGGAACAGTGGTGCTGACAAGGGACCATTGTGATTTGCATATTTATATTACCAGTCTCATCTGCATCTGCTTCTGAAACCAAGCAGCATCTGATTACCTGGAGCTGACAAGCCTCAGCTACGTATGTTATGTCATTTCCAAGGCACGGAGTTTTTTAATAGCATGACATGAGCTGTTACAAAAGCCACTGGAGAATCTATTAGCCTGGTCTGGAGTGACAGTCAGCTCACCTGGCAGTCCTTTCCTGATGGATGTGAGCTGAAGGAATGCAAGACGCAGGCATTAAGGAGGGGAAAAGTGTCATGCTCAGTCCTTCAAGCACACAGTGCCACCTAGTTAACATCTATCTTAATTAACAGGCATTACAGCAAACAAACAAATAAATAGATAAGGCAGCTGTGAGCTGAATTTCAGTGTTGTGTTTTACATGCACAGGTTTAAAGCATACAGAATATACCACATAGTTTTGTTTGTAGGTAATGGCTACATTACTGCTATCTTTTACTGCAGTTGCAGTACTTTGGAAAAGAAATAATAATATGCAAAGCAATATGATATTGCAATGGTGTAATAATGCATGAAATGGATTCTGGAAGTTTACCTGAAAATAGAGTGAAAATTACAATTTGTGGATAATAATGAATATCTAATCCAGGTTGGGCTTTTGGTAGATCAGAATCCTCTATTCCTTTACTTTTATTTACCATATTGTATTTACAGTTATTACTTTATCCCATTTATGGTTCAGACCTGGGAATGAGGTGTGATAGCTCTGAAATCTTTCAAGATTGTACTCTTCTTCTCATTGCTGCCAATTCTTCTTAAATTCAAAGCTTCTCTTGCTTTTCTCAATAGTGTATCTCAATGGAAGATTAAATACAATCTATCAAATCTCTAAGGTTCATAGAGAAGTAAGCAATGTGAAAAACAGATTCATACCAGAAAGAAAGAATCATATCTTGACTACTTGTCAAACTGAGATGCTCGGTCCTGCTACTACACAGGAAACAATGACAGTTGTTCTCACTGTCATAATTTAAATACTTGGAATAGCTAGTGAATAAAAATGACATATCTCTTTGAAGAAGGTTTGTTATTTTCTGACCAACTACTAGAACCCTCACATTCTTCACCAATATCACCATACTTCTGTCTCCTCTTATCTTGAAAGAGAAGACCTTTCCAGCTCCCCAGGCTGAGGACACATTACACAGCAGTTAAAAGTTAACTTTATTGAAATGTGATTTCATTGTTTCCACAAACTGGTATCTGGGAACATTTTCTCTGTTATCTTTTCAAAGAGAGGCAGTGAGTGGAAGCTGAGGCATCCAAACCTAATTCTGTACATACTGATTATTTAATTAAACTTTAGAAGTAAACATCACAAGTTAATTGCCACATTTTGTCTCATGTCTTTTACTTAGCACTAAAAGCTAAAATATTTTAATTATATTTTACAGTTTTTATTAGCTTTTTTTTCCTAGCCTAGCATTTTCTAGTAATTGTTTAGAACTCAGCATCCATAGTGATTTTTCCTAATTAATATGTAGTTACACACAGAATGAAGTCCATTCAAAGTTTCCTCA